>NC_142654.1:58176617-58476911 GCF_055504915.1 Nelumbo nucifera
AGTGGTGCTTTATAACTGATTTCTCAGTCAAGCAGTTTGAGGATGTGAGACCTACTTGGAAATTTATCTCTCAACATCTTGAAAATTTTCTTTGGGAAGTTATATCTATGAATATATTAGCAGATTTTAAATTTTCAGTTTGATCAGAGAACAAAAGTAGAACATCTGACTTGCTGGCTTTAAAGACTCAAAATGTTGCCTTTTGACCAGATACATAATTCTTTTTCTGCCTAGCCTAGCAATATTCTTCCCTCATTCTGTTGAGTCTAGGTGGACTGTTGAAGTCGTATTAGGGTTTCATTTTGTACTAGGCCTACACACCCACTTTTATTCATAACTTTGATGGTTATTTTTTCTAATGTGATTACCATGATTCTCTAATTTTCTTTTGTTTAATAGCCAAAGGATATCTAAATTATTTTTAGGGTAAATTACAAAGACCCCCCTGTACTATGACCATGAGACAAAGACCCCCTTCCGTTAGCTTTCCGTTGAAATCTGCCATTGCAATATTTTTTAATCCCCATACTACCCTTGTAATAACTATTAATTGGGAGAAAACATTGTTCATCTTCCCCAATCTCACGATACACAAACAACAGCGGTGGCGGACTTCCATTGAGGTCCTCCCTCTCTCTCTCCCCAGACCTCTCTTCTTCCCCTTCCCCTTTCTCTCCTCCCCTTTCTTCTTTCCGATTTCCTCTATTTTCCGTTCCTTGCAGATGAGGAACAAACAGCAAAAGGATGGAGTTACTAATGAAGTTGGTTGGAGGCTGGCCACGTTTAGATTGTCAATGATATCATCTGTTTTGCTTGTTTAAATTCTAATACTGGCATTCTGACTCTTCTTGCCAGCCACGTTTAGACTAAGGACTCGAGATCAGGTCGGCCACCCAAAGTACTGGTGGCAGTGAACATGTTCACCTTCATCATTGGTCAAATGTTCTTGGCGATGCTCTGCAAATTAAAGTTCGGACTCTACTTCTTCTTTGTTGGATTGGTGTTGATCATGGCAGTGTTCATCTACTTGTTTTTGACGGAGACAAGAGGTGGGCCCATTAAGGAGATGATGCTCGTACGGAGGCAGCACCCCTTCTGGGGCAAGTTCATTCCTGATGAAGTTGAGAGTCTCGAGATGGGTAGAGGGAACAAGCACTGATATTATATGGAGTCTCCTGATTGGCCGCTTGAAAGCAAGTGACAATGTTGGGATCAGTTCCCGGAGGGAACGTCGACGGCACCAAAGAGGCAAAAGGGCTTCCATACAGTGGGTAGCCGAAAAGTGGTGGGGCGGAACCCGGTGGATAGCCAGAGGACGGTGGTGCTGAAGACAGTTGAGAGGTGGAGTAAGGCGGAGGAGCACCACCCGAGCTGCTTCCACTTCCATGGGGCTTGTGCTTGTCCTTGGAGGGCTTGTCCCCTGGCGTGTGGCCGAGAGCGTAGGGCGCAGAAGGCGCAGCGTAGGGTTGCACCGGTGGTGCTCTGTAGGGAGTGGCCGTTCCATACGGCTAGGCAGGTGGCACACCGTAGCTGTATCCTGGAACTGGATACCCCGACGGATAGCTTGCCATGATTCTCTACTTTTCTACTTATTGCAAGGGGAAGACTTTGATTTGAAAATTGAAACCTTTGGCTTCTACGATGACCCAAGGGGGGCATTGTTCATCTTCTTCGGTTCTTCGACACACAGTAGCGGCAGCGACGGTCTCCTCCACCTCCATTCCTCTCACCTCTCGTCGTTTTTCCACATCTTCCTCCCTTGTTCTCCCATTTTCTCCAATGAAATAAACAAAGAGGGACAAAGAGTTACTATTCATTGCCTCCTACCTTGAGGTGAAAAACAAAGTAGCGACAGCAAGAAATCTCTCTCCTCCCTGGGTGAGTTGATTAAGATCTGGAGGGAGAGAGCTGCCGAGAGATTTCTTTCTTAGGAGTTTAGGCATTTAGTTAGTTTCCTTCTCATTTTGTTTTGTTTAATTTAGCGAACACAAAAACGATTCAAGGATTGGCAATTTTGGTGTGTGCTCTTTTAATTTCGGAGAGTTGGGAGAGAGAGAATGAGAGAGGACGGTGAGGGAGAGGAAAAGAAGAGAAAAAAGGGAAAACAATAGGTTAAATAGGTTTTAAGAGAAAAAGGGCAAAAAAAAAAGAAAATAAAAAAGTTTAGTGGGGTATTTTGGTATTTAACGCATTCCGTCATCTGACTTAACGGTCAAGGGGGGTCTTTGTCTCACGGTCATAGTACAGGGGGTCTTTGTCACAGACCCCATAGTATAGGGGGGGTCTTTGTAATTTAGCCTTATTTTTATATGCCACTACTTCATGGTAGCATTGAGAAACATATCCTAGACAAATTTGGTTTCAGTTTCCAATTAACATCATATATTTCCCTCAAACTGTTCCTACATTATTAACTGCTTTTTCCAGTAAATAGATGATTTAGAATTGAAAACATTCTGCTTTGATGCTCCTGCATTAGCATTTTCACATAAAGGTGCAAAATGTGGCAAATCCCATTGACTCACTTATGAAAATATTATCTACTGCAACCTAAAACCTTTGAACAGATGGCTATAAAGGGAAGGAAGAGAACTATGGTAGTCATAAAAAGGGGATAAACTATTGTGTAAATGGAAAGTTATCCTGCATAGATAAAATGGTGGAAAATGTTTCTTTCAATCCCAAATAGTTGAGATAAGACCATGTATGGCCGTGATATTGTTAGGTGCTGCCTAACTCGGTTCGTAGAGTGAACCAAGCTCGTAAGGGAAGAGGAAACTGAACGGAAACAGAGGGAGGGGAAGAAAAAGGGGATTCAGAGGGAGAGAGAGAGAGAGAGAGAGAGATGTTCAGATGGAATTCCTGCCTCTTTATTTCTTCTTCGGGTTTTTATAGACAGGTAAGTTGTTTACAGTTGCAGTCTGTTACAAGATGGTTACAGCTTGTTGTAGGACTGTTATTCTGTTCTAACAGTCAGCCACTTGGACTACATTCTTGCTGATGTGGCTTCTCCTTTTCTTGTAAACTTGGTAGGCAGGCTGGCTATTCCCGTGCACAGGCCTTGGTTTTCCGCAGTTCTTGGTCTTATCAATACCCCCCTGGTTAAGCTGGACCTTGCCCTCAAGGTCAATATGAAGGAACTGGTGTTGCAGTTGTAGATAGGGTTCCCATGTGGCATCCTCTTCCGGTAGTTGTGACCACACAACTAAGGCTTCTGGAACAATGTTGGAGCCTTTCTTGACCCATCTGAAATTAGTGATACGCACCGGCTCTGTTTCTAGGTTCATATCACTTGAGAATTTTGGAAGATGTGGTTGAGTTATAGCCTCTGGTTTCAGGCATTTTTTGAGAACTGAAACATGGAAGACTGGGTGCACTCTTGAATCTGGTGGGAGATCCAATCTGTATGCAAGAGGTCCGATTTTCTCCAAGATCTTTAAGGGTCCAAAGTAGTGAGGTGCCAGTTTGTTCCATCTCTGTTTTTGTACAGAAACCAACTTGTAGGGAAGCAATTTCAAGTAAACCATATCACCAACTTGATAGTGTGCTTCCCTATGGTGTTTATCATATGATTGTTTCATCCATTGTTGGGCCCGGAGTAGGTTCTGTTTAAGTTCCTGTAGAATGTTGTCTCGATTTAGCAGGTGTTCTTCTAGTGAAGCTACTGTGGAGCCCCTCTCATAGGGAATCAGTGTGGGTGGATCACGACCATATAATGCCCTAAAAGGGGTCATCCCAGCTGATATTTGATAGGTAGCGTTGTACCACCATTCAGCCCAATGCAGCCAGCTGAACCACTGTCTCAGCTTTGTTCCGGTGAAACATCGTAGATATGTTTCTAAGCAACGATTGGCCACCTCCATTTTCCCATCTAACTGTAGATGGTAGCTTGTGAATTTGCTGAGCTGTACACCTAGGAGGCGAAAAAGTTCTTTCCAAAAGAGGCTGATGAAGACTGGATCTATGTCAGAAACAATATACTTTGGGAACCCATGGAGCCGAGCTATTTCCCGCACAAAAGTGTTAGCTACTGTAACTGCAGTAAATGGGTGTGACAGTGCTAAGAAGTGGCTGTATTTTGTAAGGCGATCAACCACTACTAATATAACTGATTTACCGGCAGAGGTCGGTAGGCCTGTTATAAAATCCATAGAGATATCTTCCCAAACTTGGTTGGGTATGGGTAATGGTTTTAGTAGGCCAGCTGGGGATTGGGCCTCATACTTGCATTGTTGACATACCTAGCATGTAGATATGTATTTCCTTATGGATTTTAGCATACCTTTCCAATAAAATTGGAACGACACTCTCTTATATGTGCGTAGGACTCCTGAGTGTCCACCCATCGGTGTCGCATGGAAGTAATTTATGAGTTGGTCCAAAAGTGCCGAGTCCGCTGGTAACACCATTCTACCTTTATAGTACAGCACTGACCCTTGGATAGAATACCCCGGTTTGTCCCCTGTTTGCTGCAACAACTGTGTCTTTATTGCTTGGAGTTCCTTATCACTGTCGGCTGCCTCCCTTAGTTGGTCCCATAGCGATGTCGTGGGTTGTTGGAACACCTGCAATTGGAATACTCCATGTTTGGGTTGACGTGACAATGTATCCGCAACCCTATTTGTTGCTCCCAGTTTGTATTCAATAGTGTAATCAAAGCCCATTAACTTTGAGACCCACCGCTGCTGATCTGGAGAAAGGACCCGTTGTTCCAATAAGAATTTCAGACTTTGGTGATCAGTCTTAATTACAAACTCACGGCCTAGCAGGTAGGAGCACCAATGCTGAACTGCTAATATAACTGCCATCAATTCCCGGTTGTAGACTGAAGAGTGGTTTTGTGTGATGGATGATGACTTACTGAAGAAGGCAAGGGGCTGACCATCTTGCATCAGCACTGCTCCCACGCCCAGTCCCGATGCATTGCACTCAACCACAAATGGTTTGTTGAAATCCGGTAAGACGAGCTGGTGGGGATGACACCGCTGCTCTTAAGACTTCAAATGCTACTTGGGCTTTGTTGTCCCAGCTGAATGAGTCCTTCTTTAGAAGGGCTGTCAGTGGTGCTGCAATTATCCCATAGCTTTTAATGAAGTGTCGGTGGTACCCTGTGAGTCCTAGGAATGCCCGGAGTTCCTTGGTGTTACGTGGCGTTGGCCACTGTTGGACAGCAACTATCTTGTCTGGATCTGCTGAGACCCTTCCATCTTCCACCACATGGCCCAAATAATGTACACGGCCCTGCCCAAAGGCGCACTTCGATTCTTTGGCATACAGTTGATTTTGTAATAGAATGTCTAGGGTGATCTGCAAATTCACTAAATGTTGGGCCCATGTGGGGCTGTACACCAAAATGTCATAAAAAAGACTAATATGAAATGATGTAAATGTGGCCTGAACAAGTCGTTCATTAAGGCTTGGAAGGTAGCTGGGGCATTTGTAAGGCCAAGTGGCATAACCCGGAACTCATAGTGGCCATTTGAAGGGATGAAAGATCCATCATATGGATGGCCGAACCCTGCAGGAAGGTTGGGCGAAATTTCAAAAATTTCTCTCTCTCCCATGTGGGAATCACATTCCCTATTTTAGAAAACTACATTTTCAATGATCAATCTTGAAACCAAACCGAACCAAATCTGAAACCAAAAGGGAGTGGAGGGATATACCTGATACGAAGTAATAATAACCCCCAATGAAGGTGTTCACATCAAAGGAGAAATCCAAAGACTGCTTCCACCGACGATGACACGGTGCAGGATGAAGCAGAATCAGCAGAACGGCTCTTCAGCAAGAACCGAATTCTTCAGCAAGAATGTGATGGAGGGCTGGTGAGCACGACTTCAGATTACCTTTTCTACCAAAAGGTAATATCAAGAACCTTTCTTGATCACTCCCACAGGTGGAGATCGAACTGGTATGGCAGCAAGAGCAGGAGAGAAGAAGACAGTGCAATCAAACTGTGTTGTCTCTCTCTGGAATTCAGCAGTCTATAAGATGATCTGGAGGTTCGCCCTACTCCTCTATTTATAGCCTTAAAAAGAGGTTCTCCTAATCCCACTAGGAGTTTCCTAATCCAAATCTTTTATTTGGATCTAGACTCTCTTTAAGAGATAAGGATAATCCCTTATCTTATCTACAGATAAAGATCAGCCTTCCTAATCTAATTAGGAGTTTCCTGATCCAAATAAAATCTTTATTTGGATCTGGACTCTTTGAGTGGATAGGGATAATCCCTTATCCTATCTGCTAATCTAAATCCTAGAACCGCCCTCTTTTAATTAATCTCATTAAGCTAGTTCGAATTGGGCTTTAGGCCCATTAAGTCCATCTGCTCACTTAGCCTCTTAACTGCTGCCCAGTTGGTTATCCTTGTATGGCGTGGGACCCAAACATTGATCTACACATCAGCCACATGGGTTCAGCCCAGCCTCTGTTACAAGGCCTGGCCGAATTCACTGTAGGAGACGGTGAACCCTTGAGTCCATCACCATGGGCTCTTAATGGGCCCAACATTTACACTAAATAGTCCTTGGGTCAAACCACCTTATAAAAACCCAATGACTGTGGACAGATGCAAGATTAGCCCATCAGGTATTACCCTCAATGGTCTTACACTTGACCTCTCAGCCCATAATGATCAAACACTACCCGACAAGAGAGGACCTCTCCCTCGGCTGCAAGGTACAGTGTTGCACTCTCTACTCACATGGATCCCGAGAATTAAAACCTTTTGCAAACATTTTGAAACCTTAATATATATATATATATATGTGGTGTGTGTGTGTGTATATCTCTATATAAATATATTTTGCAAAACAAATTTCAATGGTTGAAATCAACTGCCGGCAGTTTAGGTTTCCATCAGAAAGAGTGTATCCCCGATCATTCACTTTGTCCGACAAAGGGGCTGATCCTATCACTATGATCACCCACTCAGATGAATTCTCGGACTGTCCCAACATACCCAGGTTTTGAACCCCTCTAAGGATCTCACTGATTGGCATATCAAAGACAGCCCAATCCGACACCTAGTATAGTATCATAATCGAATCTAGGGGTTAGGTGTAGCATTCCAGTTTTGCCCATCTATCTCCAAGGTCCAAGGCAATACTGGAATTGTGGTCCGATTCAGGGTTTCAAGAAAACCCACACTGCATGTACCTCAGGTCTCACCCTAGCAGTTGAGACAAGCCACTCCAACCAACTTGGTGGCACATCAATGTCAGCCTCGGCAGAATAAATCTCCCTAGATCTATCCAACGGCTGAAGATTCTAAAGTAACACGAGTCTCATATGTGTCCAGTTTAAGGGTATTACACAGAAACACACCATAATAACATGAATCAAATATGTACTTCATTCATTTACATTAAATATCATAATGTACATCATTCTGATTGGATCTAAGGGCATACACTGTCTAACACCATCATGAGTCCGAAAGGCCGTTTTTGGAATGTCACTTTCATGGACTCTAATCTGATGGTATCCAACCTGTAAATCCAACTTTGAAAAAATTCTTGCAGTCTTGAGTTCATCCAGTAGCTCATCTATTATTGGAATTGGAAAGCGGTCCTTAACCATAACATTATTAAGTGCCCTATAATCCACACAAAATCGCCACATCTCGTCTTTCTTTTTTACAAGAAGAACGGATGAAGAAAATGGGCTATGGCTGGGTTGAATAAATTTTTTATCCAACAGTTCTTGAACCTACCTTTCAATTTCTTGTTTTTGAAAATAAGGGTAACGGTAGGGCCTTACATTGGTAGGAGGCACATCCGGCAATAGTGGGATTTTGTGGTCATGATTCCTTGTTGGAGGTAGGTCCGTCGGCTCCTTGAAAACTGCAGCATATTGCTGGAGGATGTTGCGGAGCTGCTGTTTGTATTCAGCTTGAGTTGTTGTATCTTGGGCCTAAGATAGCGTTGGGCCTGTATGATTTGATCCCCAAATGATGAGATAATTCGGGTCTCATGCTTCTTTCAACATGGATGCCAAGCTTATTGGGTTGGCTCAGCTATCTGAGTGGCCTTGCAAATGTACTCTTGTCCCTTCTATCATGAAATCCATAGACAAAAGGGCCCAGTTGCATAGAACAGACCCAAGTTGCTACAACCATTGAATTCCCAATACAATGTTGGCCCACTTAACTCTAGTGGATACAAATCAACCCGAAATTGTTGATCTTGGATGCGTAACCCAATGTCTGTGCAAATTCCATCGCATTGGAGTGAGGTCCCATTTGCCACATGGACCTTAAATGAGGTTGTGGGCTGAACTGGCAATCCTAATCGTTTGACTAGAACAGTGGTTACAAAGTTTAGAGTGCTACCACTATCGATTAGGATAGACACCTGGCGACCCCGAACTAAACCCGTCACCCTCATGGTTTGGGGTGATGAGAACCCTGCTAAGGCCTATAGCGATATTTCTGGTTGTATGGTCTCCACCCAATGTTCTTCAGTTGACGATCCTTTTCCAGTTGACGATCCTTTTCCAGTTGCTGATCCTCCTCAGTCTGTAACAGGAAGGCTTATTGAGTTTTGCATCTATGACCAGGGACAAACTTTTCTTCACAGTTGTAGCAGAGACCTTTCTCTCGGCGATTTTGCATTTCTGCCCACATTAATTTCTTGAATGGAATTATGGGACTCTGGCCTAAGTTACCTGGTGGTTTGCCTAATATGTTGTCGTCTTTACCAGACCCCATCCCTTCCAGTCTTGGTGCAGTAAATGATTTGTTCGTTTGCTGCCAAGGCCAGTTTAGACGTCGGGCTTGAGCTATCTTTTCTTCTTGGGTGCAGGGTAGGGCTGCCGCGGCCATTACCGTTGCTGGGTGCATCACCTTGACCTCCAAACGGATTTCTTCCTTGAGTCCTCCCACAAAAGCTCTGACCAGAGCCTTCTCTGACCACCCTTGGACTCTCAACGATAGACGTTCAAACTCCAATCGGTAGTCACAAACACTTCCTACTTGTTTTATCTTCGCAAGACTCGTCAAAATCTTCATAACCGGAAGCCCCGAATCGGACGCACAGAGCATCCGTGAGGTCGAGCCATGAAATACGGGGATGTCCTCGGTGGTACCATTGATACCAGGCATCTCCGTCCAAATGCATTGCTGCCAATGCCACCCTGTCTGGTCCGGATGTCTCGTTGTATTCAAAAAATCTTTCTGCCCTGTATATCCATGGGATGGGGTCTCCGCCTGAGAAAATTGGGAAGCTCAGTTTGGTGTTTCTTTCCAGGGTGGAGCTGCTTCTTCGGTTGCTTCCTTGGCTAACTCGATCTTGGTCAATTTCCCTATCTTCAACCGGCGGGCTCTGCTCCAATCTTTGCAAGATTTCTGTTAAAGTATCCTTGATACCTCGTATCTCGCCTGAAACTCGGTGGAGCTCGACTTCCACCTGATCAACTCGGGCCTCCATGGCTGTAGATCGCGTATTGATCATGCTCTGATACCAATCTGTTAGGTGCTGCCTAACTCAGGGTTCGTAGAGTGAACCAAGCTCGTGAGGGAAGAGGAAACTGAAGGGAAACAGAGAGAGGGGAAGAAAAAGGGGATTCAGAGAGAGAGAGAAAAAGAGAGAGAGAGAGAGAGAGATTTGTTCAAATGGAATTCCTGCCTCCTTATTTCTTCTTCGGGTTTTTATAGACAGGTAAGTTGTTTACAGTTGCAGTCTGTTACAAGATGGTTACAGCTTGTTGTAGGACTGTTATTCTGTTCTAACAGTCAGCCACTTGGACTACATTCTTGCTGACGTGGCTTCTCCCTTTTCTTGTAAACTTGGTAGGCAGGCTGGCTATTCCCGTGCACAGGCCTTGGTTTTCCGCAGCTCTTGGTCTTATCAGATATAGAAGTAGGCAATAAGCACATAATCAAAGGTCTTCTATCTTCCAAAGGAAATTTAGGAGTCCCCCAAATCAAGACTCAAATTTTGAATGGCAGAAAAGACACATTGTCGCTTTACAGGTGCAAAGTGACAAATAGACAGTTTCATAATGGCATGTGTTAGTGTTCTCATGCCTATGCCGATGAACAGAAATTTGAAATTGTAATACTTTTACAAATATTTAAGCAAAATGTTACATATGGAAGGTAATAGAGACTATAAGATGTTCTTTTGAAAGACACTAAACTATTAAACACACGAATTTGCTCTCAAAAAGATATGCAAAAAGAAAAAAGAACCAACATGAAACACTGCAAAAAGTAATAGATAGAAATCAAGGTTAGGTGGAAGGAATAAATTCAATAACCATAAATTCTTGTAGGCCTTCTGATGCTTTTCTAGTGATAGATATCTATGATGAGGTTACTAGAAGAATACAAAAGAGCAAGATAGTTATTTTCTACCATATGGGAATTTGTGTACCATATCTAATCTAGGATACATACAAACATTAGCCTGTAAACATGGCATCAAGATAGTGTGCAAAAAGCATTGCTTGTTCTAGTAGCACCACTTTATTTTTCTAATTTTGAAGAGCATTATATACATTGTTTGTCAAGTTGCGAGAAAAGTAGAAAACCAACTTCTTCATCTTCTTATCTGTGTTTACTAGGCCTTTAAATACCTAATATTTAATTTATTTTACAGTAGGCTGAAAGTAGATATAAAATGTTATTTTCTAGTGAGAAGAAAAACTCTAGTCAACCTTCATCCATGTTCACCAGGACAATCATGAAAGAAACAATACTTTCCCATGAAACTGGCAGAAGGCAAATGATGCTCAGGAGAATAAATTCTTTGAAAAGAGCAGAAGAAAGTAATTAAAATGATCCTATTTCTCAAATGATGCCATTCTTTAGCTGGAGTTGCTCCTAACAGAAATTAAAATGAACAAGAAAGCGAAGGTGGAAGTTGAATGAATGAAAATTTATGAAAATGAAATCAAAAGGCAATATAGAATTTAGGTCAAAATGTGTAGTTACAATTTTTTTTTTCATTTGAAGGGCTACACAACAGGGGGGTAGGCCATCCCCCAACCCAGGTGCAGGCGGGATTTGATCCCAAGTCTCTGCTACAACCTGTAGGAGACCTTACCAACCAGCTGATTGGCACCTTGCAAATATGTAGTTGCAATTCATCTTATGGTACTCCCAAACAGAACGATGAAAAAATTGCAAACAGTTGACAATCTATTCCTTGTCAAATAACAGAAATCTTTAATCCAAATTACACATTAGTTAGCTAATAAGAATCAATCAGAAAGTAACTAGTGCCTAACTCAAAAAATTATAAGGATATGCACTAATACTTTCTAGTAGAAAAAATCAGACTGCATTTTCTCTCCTTCGGAGAAAGTAAAATGTGATAGCAGAAAGGAAGAACGGAAACCTGCTGTTAACTAATCTCCTGTATCTAAGCCTTTGACGGCCAACACCAACAGCACCTGAAGTAACCAAAATAACCTCATAGCCTCGAGAGTTCAATTCTTTAATCTGCAGTTCATTTCATTAAGAGGGTAGCATTCAAGCTCCAAATTAAACTGCTTTGATTGGGGGTATAAAAGAAATGTAAAGCAATATCTAAGTTCTATAATAACCAGGAACAAAAAAAACCAGGTTACCTGCTCACAAAGTGCTCCTAGTCTGCCCAAGGCTAATCTTCCATCAGCTCTGGTGACAACAGCAGTTCCAACCTTTTATAATCAAAACAAAACAGGAGCCTCTATGTCAAATCACAAACCTCTAGAATTAATTGATGAAATCAAAGACCAAAAAAGAATTCCGCACTTGCAAGAAGTCAAACAAATGGTATTCATGGAGTTATGTCAACTAAAAAATCCACAGGGACAATCAAACTACTCAAGTACCAGTACCAAAATCTAGAGTCTAGTGGAAAAGATGTAACAATGACAATAACCCTTTTTTGAGAGAATGTTTTTATAAGGCCGTTTTGAGAGAAGTATAGAAATACTATTATAGGAAAATAAAAGCATCAAGTACAACCATACAACAAGATGCTGTATGCAGGGACAATACAAAAGCTGCCCCTGCAGCACTATGCCCCCAAACCCTGCATTATAAAAAGATTATCGTATATAAGAAAAGGAATTACAACCTATAGTTTGAAACAGCTTATGTCTAGCTAGCTAAGAGAACACTTTTCCCAATATCTTTTAAAAACAAAATCAATAGAGCTGCTCTCATTCTTAAAGATTCTTGTGTTTCTTAATGACAATAACCCATTTGATTAAGAACTTTACCCTGCTTTAAAATATAACAAGATAAATTCTTTTCAATTTGCATTACTTCCCCTATACATATCCTGAGCAAAATAAGTCATGCAAAAACATAAAAAAAAAACACCCACTGGTGAGTGGTGACATTAAACCAAGTATAAAATTTCCTAAGAAAAGGAAAAAACGTCCATTGGTGACATTACTTCCCCTATACATATCCTGAGCAAAATAAGTAAGTTATGCAACAGATCCAACATATGCAAACATGATTTTTTTTATCAATAACGAAGGGAAAATATTACTAAAACAAATATTATGTACAAGAATAGAGTGAAAGGGGAACATGTTATGCCTCCTAGATTGATTGAAGGTCACATATAAGATTGAATTATGCAATAAGGCCCTTTTACCTTGGATTATCTGGCAAGTGATTGGATAAGGGAAACTGTCACACTGTTTTTTATTATTGTTCTCTTTTATTGTCCGTATGTCTTCTACTTTTATAGAATGGCCATCCTAATGTTTATCAAACACACAAATTGATCGGAACTAAATAAAATCAGTAATGGTGGCCACTGCAATAGCAGGAGCGAAAGCATTTAAGCAAAAGCATGCTCTCGCTGATCATTTCAACTATTCATCTGTGAACTTGGAAGCAATATCTAGCCAAAATGTTGTGCCACTTTAGCTTAACAGCGTAATCCCAACCACTCCGTACAAGTTTTTGGACTATAAATGTATAACGGAAAGAAGTTGAAGAAAGATACTGATGGGACCAGCCATAGAGCTACTCTGATGTATGAGAGTGGATTACGTTAGCGTAGGAACTAAAGAATGGGGAATTTCTACATGCAGACGATACAAATGACCTTAGCCATCAAGCCAGCTAGTGACTTCAGTAACAAAGCTCAAATTCTCAGTCGCTACCCACATTGTATTAGCAAATTATTAGCTCAAATTGGGGAAAAGCTTTCTTCTACTCGCCACTAAATCTTGGAGTCAAGTGTAAATGCAATCAAAATATCAACTTCCACAATCCAAATAAAGCTTTCAACTAATCCAGTTTAGTACTAAAAGCAAAGTATGACAGCAGAACGATCAAAGGAAAAGAAAATAAATTTACTTAAAAAATCGCTGACATTTCTATCAGAAATAACGGTTTTGTAAGTCATCAGAGAGTTCACTACTAAAAAAATAGGGTTTACGAAAAGAAAGACCAATGGCAAAGAATTAGAGACACAACGCTGCAAATAAATCACATCAATAAGTGAAAAATATAAAGAATCAAGTAGAAGAGAATGAGTGCAACCTTAACAATAACACGCTTAACGTCTTTGACGAAAGCTCGAGTCGGATCCATGCAGTCCATTGCGTTTCAGTTGTTCGGTTCTTGTTGATGGACGAGGAGATTCGAGAGTCCTACTATTCAGTGATTTTCTTCAACTGTGCGAATGCGGTCTGAAATGCAAAGAACAGGGGAAGGAGCTTAAATATGACGCGGCTTATGCTTGCGGTGTCAAATGGACTGGATTTGGTCCAATCCGATCCGGTCCATTGTAAGTCCATTAATGGACCAGGTCCAATCCAATTCAATGAATAGTTTGGACCATTTGGACCGATCAATTCAATATCTGGACCGTCCATTGTTCAAAACCGTTTTAATTTTATCTGGACAACGAGACTTACAAAGAACAGGGAGTTCGGTGAACAGTTCCGGCAGATCTTGCTGCGATCGGATCTGAACCGAGATTTCGGCCTGAGAAACGATGCTGAACTTAAGAGGAATACTTCCGGCAGATCTTGCTCCTGTCGGCTCTGTTCAACCAACAACGAGACAGAGCTTGTACGGTATATTGGGGGAGATAAAACACTAGAAGAACCAATGTGGATGATGGACGATGAGAAAACTCTCAAAAAGATCATGAGAAACCACCGAAAATCCGAACGAAAATGAGGTGCAGATCGCCGCACCGCTGCTGTTCGGGTGTCGCGAGGTCATGGAAGATGAACAGTACCGAACGATGGATGGAGAGGAAAATGGAAGGGTAAAAAAGATCAAAGATAAAAAAGGACGAAAAACGGAGTGGAATCAGAGGTGGAGTATGGCTTTGTAATTTTGTCAAATCGAGTATAACTTCGGTCCAACCGGGTTTAAGGGATTAAATCGGGATTCATGGGTGGATGGTTAAGATTTATAGGCCAAAATGTGAAGGGTTGTGATGGGTTTGATCGCTGATTCGGGTTTGGTGTGCATGGGCCAGTCAGATTGGCCAAAACGAAATCTTTCCTAATGAGTGGGTAAATTGGGGGGAGTTTTGGTTAAAATTTCATAGGATGGGGTTTTTGGGCGGTACGAGGTGAGTAGTTTTGGGCTGTACGAGGCCAGTAAGGTGGCCAATTGGGCCCAAATCAGGCTGATCTGGGGGGTAGTGGTTTTGTCAATCTAGGGCTTCAAAATGGAATCTTGGTGTGATGAAGGGGCAAATAAAGGTAGTTTTGGGCTGAAATTTTATAGGCGGTTTGGTCTAAGGGGTCAAGATCGTAAGATTTTGGGTCAATAAGATAATCTAGAATGGAATCTTGGTTTGATGGAAGGGTAAACAGGAAAATCTTGGGTCAAAACTTTATAAGGTGGTGTTTCGGTGTGTTTAGGTCTCAAATGTAATGTTTGATTAGCTCAAATGTGTTTGGATCAAGGGGGTCTGGATTGCAAGTGTTTCGGCTATGACATGGCTCAAAAAGGGAATCTTGGTTTAATGAGAGGGTAAACGGAGGAATATTGAGCTAAAATTTTGTGGGTGAGTATTTTGAAATGTCTAGGATTTAATGGTGGTGTCTGATATGAGAATTGAAGTGCAAGTGGGTGTTGATCGGAACCATCAAATTGGTATCGGGTATATTTAACGATGGATTTGAAGGCTTTGATGCTAAAAGTTGGGTGTTCTTAATTGTCCCGAGAACCAATTGATTTGGTTTTGGGTCCAAACATTACATACCCTATCGGGTCCAAACCCGCTATATATAATTTATAGTATATTAAATAAATAAATTGTATATATATATATAGAATATTTAATATATATTATTGATTTAGGCGCACATGGCAGGCCCAAGATGGTGACACGTGGCATGGGTCGTATTGCATCCTAGTCGTCCACTAATAACAAACTCGAGGCAAGCTCAATTATAAATAAGTGGTGTCACTTCCTAGGTAAGCTATCTTGGCTTTTATTGCTCTAAGCTCCCTAGCTCTCTAGTGACCTCATATGAGCTATCTCTACTCGGGCTTCGCCCGACCCCTTGTTACACACTTACAAACTTGACCATCGGAGTCTCAGCACCTGGAATAACACCCAGGGCCTCTGACGTGTTCCTTTGCTCACAGGTTGGACCTTGAAGCCTTCGTACTCAGCTAGCCCTTGTCTACGGAAGCATAATTACATTGTTACCCTTAGCCCATCCTAGGCAGCAACAATTGGCGTTGTCTATGGAATCGATTGCTAAGACTTCCCTTAAGTGAACACTTACTCAAAAAACTACAAAGCTTCCAACACAATGGCCAATAATCAAGATAACAATCAAAACGCTCAGAACCTTGTCACCATGGACCAATTCAAGATGGTCCTCGGTTGGCTCGACAATATTACCCAAAGACTAGACGAGGTGGGGCGTTCAGCAGGAGGCCGCCCACAGGGTAGCCACCCCGCTGGCAACCAGGGGCATCACAGTGGACGCTCTTCCTAGGCTCCACTGATCCAGCACCCTGTCAGACCTAAAAGATCCAACCCTTCTGTATCCAACAGCAGCAGCCTATGCGCTAGCAAGCCGTCGAAGACCTCTTGCCTCCCCAGCCGACGAGGAGGAAACCCAGCAGGGTCTAACGACAACCATCGGGACCATGAACGACACTATCTAGTGGAGAGCCCTCGGGACGACGGCGGGCGCTCTGGCAACTACAGACATCCTTCGTGGACTGGAGGCCGACGTCATGCCTCTCCCTCTCATGTATCAAATCTCTGTGAACTCCTCAATAATCAACGAACTCGAAGGAACCAGGACATGCCCGCGTCAGAATACTCTAGGAACCAGTCTGACCCATTCCACATTCGAAAGGACTAGGACGAGACCCATGCCCCTAATGACAGAAGAATTCATGACCTACAAGCGTAAATCGGCACCATGCAAGATGAACTTCGACAGATCAAGGAGGGCTGAGGTGATGCCTCCGCCAGTCAGAAACCTTCGTCCAATAGAATGGACGCCTTCACCGACTCCATCGCCTCAAAGCCTCTCCCACCTCACTTCAAATCCCCTACATTGAAATGTACGATGGAACCACCGACTCGAACGACCACCTAGAAAGCTTCCAAGCGCTCTTGCTCCGATGTGGATATTCTGACGTCTTGACGTGCCGAGCTTTCCAGCAACCCTCAAAGGCGGCAGCCCGCTGATGGTTCTCGGGACTCCACATCACTCCATCAGCTCGTGGGAACAGTTCACCAATCTCTTCCTCTACCACTTTGTCAACAGCCGATGGTGCTTGAAGATCGTCGTCTTGGTGTGTCCAAAAGTGTGTCATTAATCACTTTGGAACACCAGTTTAATCATTTAATTTTTTCCGACTCTCAAACAACTACCAACACAGTAAAGGGAGGAGAACGGGTCATATCCACAAGGAAGCAAGGGAAAAATTAATATACACTCAAATCCGGACAAGAGAACACAAGAGGGAAGTGCAGAAATATAAAAATTAATTAATTAAACTGAGAAAAATATAGAATTCGAACTGTACTGAAAATTAAAAGTGCATAAACATAAATAAATATAGAAATAAATTAACAGACGAAATGAAATAAAAATCGGTAATCCGATTAGAGGTAGCAGTCTACGGATCTCTCCTTTAACCCTCGAACTTCTCGAGCTAGGCCTTCCGTCTTACCTGGCCAAATTGTAGATCTGCAAAAAATAAAATGAAGATCAAACGAAATGAAAATAAATTGCAGAAAGTAAATAACGAAACTAGAATTGAAAAAACATAAATTAAAACTAAAATAAAGTAAAAGTGGTTGGGATTCGATTCTAGAGGTGGTAGTAGTGGTATGGCGAACTGCAAGTAGGAACCCCTCCTCTTGCTTGGGCGTCCTCCTCTTCCTCTACCCCTGAAGTTCTCAAGATCAGTCTTTCGTCTTACCTGGGGGCAAAATCCAACCCTTTCTCAGGAGCCCTTGGGTCCTTTTTATAGAGAAAGGTGGATACAACTGGGATAGAGAGAAAGAGGGGGTGGCAGCTGGGTTTTAAAAAAAAATATGGGTGCCCTAGGGTTTAAAATGAAGAGTTAGGATGGTTTTAGGGTGATCCTAAGGCTGAAAAGAAAATGAGAAGGCACCCAATATTTGGTAAGGTTGAGATTTAATGGCTAAAGGCTGAATGCTGAAGATTAGAAGTTAGGTGGCTCCGGTTAGAATGCTAAAAAGAGAGTGCCCTAATGGATGGCGGAGATTAGAAGGGATGGAAGGTGAGGATATAGCAGTTAGGGGCGGTTAGAGTTTGTTACGAGTGAAAATAATGGGTTAAAAGGCGCCCTAGGGTTTGCCAAGGCGTGGGGAGCATGCTAATACAGTAGGAGGGGCACCAAACTAGGTTTAGCAGTTAGGAGGCGCCCTCTTGCTTTCAGTTTTTCACAAAAACACCCCCTCTCTCAGCTAGACTTCTCACCAGCTTCCCAAAATCTGCATTTCATCCATGAAAACTTCCCAGTTTTGCACAAAATTTGCACAAAGACCCTCAGAGGCCACAACATTAAAATTAACTAGGAAAATGACACAATTTGACTACTCTAAGGCCGAAAATACCCCTGAATTGATGTTTGGCATCAAAATGCAGGGTTATCACGTCTCCCTCATGTCCATCCAACAGAAGTGTGGCAAGAGCCTGCGGTCCTACATCAACCGCATCAAGAAAGAGGAGCTCGAGGTCCGAGACCTCGACCCCTTAGTCTCCATGCATGCAACAATCAACGACCTCCTACCCGGACCCCTCAAGTGGTCCTCCACCAATACATTACCCAAGACCAAGGCGAAAATTTTGAAGAAGGTGTAGAAGTACATTGCCGCCGAGGAGGCCTCGGCCAGCGAGCGCAAATAAGGTGAGGCCAACCCCAGACGAAGGGGTTCAGAGAAGAAGAGGAAGAATGGAGACAATTGTGATAGCAACAACAACAATAAAGATGGCAACAAGAAGCTGCTAGTCTTGACCTATAACAAATACATGCCACTTAACTCTACCCGAATGCAAATCCTCATGCAAGTAGGGAAAGAGGAGTACATGAAGTGGTTAGAAAAAGATGAAGAGGAACACTAAGAGGGGTAACCCAAAGAAATACTACAAGAACAACCACGACACTAACCATGACACCATGAATTACTATGACTTGAAAAATGAAATTAAGTCTCTCATCCGTCGTAGTCACTTGAAAGAATATGTGGGGGCGACGCTGGCATATCGGCCTCAACAACAGCAGCAGCAGAAGCACAATAACAACAACTTGGCCGGGGTCATCGACGTCACCGCCTGGGGCACGACCTCGGGTGGAGCCTCGGCCTCGACCTAAAAGGCCTACGCCAAGTAACTCAACACCTAGGGGCCAGCTCCCAAGAAACCAAAGAAAGATGAGGTCATTTCCTCTTTGGACAATGACCTGAAGGGGGTTTCGGTGCCCCACGACGACGCATTGGTGGTGCCGATGACCATCACCAATTTCATGGTGAAGAGTATCCTCATCAATAACGGATCATCAGTCGACATCCTCTTCCATGATACTTTTGAGAAGATGAAGCTGGCTACAAAGCGACTACAACTGGTCGACGTGCCACTCGTTGGCTTCTCCGAGAATGTCATTAAACCGAAGGGAATAATGACCCTACCAATCACGCTGGAGTAGAGCCTCGACAGGTGACGATGATGGTCGAGCTCTTGGTCGTTAAGATAGGCTCCCCTACAATGCCATCATCGGTCGGCTAACCCTTCACGCACTCAAGGCGGCCATTTCCTCCTACCATCTCGCCCTGAAGTTCCCCATTGAGCACAGTGTTGGAGTCGTTCGAGGGGATTAACAAACAACCTGACAGTGCTATTTGGCAGCACTAAGTGGAAAAATAAAGGAAACTTTGCCATTAGAAGGGCTCAACCTCAAGGACGAACCAGCGAGCCAAAGTCAACCAACCGAGGAACTCATCTCAGTTCCCCTAGATGAGGATGAGCTCGAGAAGACGGTGCGCATTGGGTCCAACCTTCTTCCAAACTGTTAAGCTTCCTCAAAACTAATGCTGACATTTTTGCTTGGTCTGCCGCTGACATGCCCAAAATTAACCCTTCGATCAATTCTCACAGGCTGAGCATGGACCCGAGCTATAAGCCAGTTCAGTAGAAAAAGTGGAACTTTGCATTAGAGCATTGGAAAGCCATCGGAGAGGAGGTAAACAAGTTACTTGACACTGGTTTCATCTGAGAGGTACACTACACTAATTGGTTGTCCAATATGGTCATGGTTAAGAAGGATAATGGAAAATGGCAAATCTGTATTGATTTCATAGACCTCAAACGAGCATGTCCCAAAGATAGCTTTCCTTTGTCGAGGATTGACCACCTCGTCCACGCTACCACTGGGTACGAGCTGCCGATCTTCATGGATGTCTACTTCGGATACAACAGATCAAGATGCATGTTGAGGATGAGGAGAAGACCTCGTTCATCACTGAGCATGGCACTTACGACTATAAAGCCATGCCCTCTAGCCTGAAGAATGCTGGTGTCACTTACTAATGACTTGTGAACAAAGTCTTCAAACACTAGAGAAGAAGAAATGTCAAAGCCTATGTGGATGACATGGTTGTGAAGAGCCTAAAGGCCGACCAGCACACCTTGGACCTAGCCAAGATCTTTCCTACGCGCTGAGGAAGTACAACATGAGGCTTAATCCCAACAAGTGTGCTTTTTGCATCACCTCGGGCCAATTCTTGGGCTTTGTCACTGCACAATGGGGTATTGAAGCCAACCTAGAGAAGATTTAGGCTATATTTGACATGGCACCACCTCGGTCGATCAGAGAAACTTAGAGGCTTACTGGCCGAGTGGTTGCTTGATAAGTCTTCATTTTGATGCCTTAAGGGCATCATTTCAGGGGCATTTTCGGCCTAAGAATAGTCAAAGTATGCCCTTTTCCTAGTTAAATTCAATGTTATGACCTCTAAGGGTCTCTCTGCAAATTCTATGGAAAATTGGGGAAGTTACATTGCTGAAATGTAGTTTTTGGGAAACTGGTATGAAGTCCAGCTGAGAGAGGAGGTGTTTTTGTAAAAAACTGAGAGCAGGAGGGTGCCTCCTATATGCTAAACCCAGTTTGGCGCCCCTCCTACTGTATTAGCAAGCTCCTCACGCCTTAGCAAACCCTAGGGCGCCTTTTTACCCATTCTTTTCACTCTTATCAAACCCTAACTGCCCCTACGTGTTTAATCTCCACCCTCCACCTCTTTTAATCTCAACCACTCATTCTATGGCACTCCTTTTGTAGCTTTTAAACCCTAGGGCGCCACCTAACTACTAATCCTCACCATTCAGCCCCCAACCACTAGATCTCATCCCTCCACTCCATCTTATATCTTGACCATCCACTCTAGGGCGCCACCCACCTCTTCTAATCTCCACCTTTCAACCCTAGGCGCATCAATCTCCTCCATTCATTTCTTGGCACCCAAATCCCAGCCCTACATAATATTGGGCACCCTCTCCATCTATTCTCAGCCTTAGGATCACCCCAAAACCATCCTAACCCTCCATTAGAAACCCTAGGGCGCCCATAACTTTGCTAAAACCCAGCTGTTGCCCCCCTCTTTCTCTCTAATCCTAGTTGTGTCCACCATTCTCTATAAAAAGGATCCAAGGGCCCATGAGAAAGGGTTGGATTCTGCCCCCAGGTAAGACGGAAGGTTGATCTTGAGAAGTTCAAGGGTAGAGGAAGAGGAGAACGCCCAAGCAAGAAGAGGGGTTCCTACTTGTAGTTTGCCAAAGCCACTACTGCCACCTCTGGAATTGGATCCCAACCACTTTTACTTTATTTTAGTTTTAATTTATGTTATTTTAATTCCAGTTTCGTTATTTACTTTTCATAATTTATTTTCATTCCGTTTGGTCTTCATTTTATTTTCTGCAGATCTACAATTCGGCCAGGTAAGACGGAAGGCCCAACTCGAGAAGTTCGAGGGTCAAAGGAGAGATCTGGAGACTACTACCTCTGATCGGATTACAGATTTTTATTTCTTTTTGTTAATTTATTTATGTTTCTGCACTTTTAACTTTCAATACTCTTCGAATTCTATATTTTTCTCAATTTAATTAATTAATTTTTATATTCCTGCACTTCCCTCTTGTGTTCTCTTGTCCGGATTTGAGTATGTATTAATTTTCCCTTGCTTCCCTATGGATACGACCCGTTCTTACCCATTTACTATGTTAATAGTTGTTTGAGAAACGATAACAATTATAAATGTTTAAACTTGTGTTTCGGGGTGTTTAACGACGCGCTTCCGGACACACCATTGCCCTCAGCCGATTCATGTCGAAGTCGGCCAACTGTTGCCTGCCCTTCTTCCGAGACATCTAGAAACTAAAGGACTCTTAGTGGACCGAAGAATGCCAATGAGCCTTTGATGTGCTAAAGTCTTACCTCGCCTCGCCCCCTCTACTCACTCTGTTGCTGCTAGGAGACACACTGTTCCTGTACCTCTCGGCCGGGGATGAGGCCGTTAGTTCTATTCTGGTGAGAGAAGAAGAAGGAGTGCAGAGGCCTATCTACTGTGTCATTAATGTCCTCTATGGCACTGAGCCCGCTACCCCGAAGTGGAGAAGTTAGCTTTCACCCTGGTGGTATCAACCAAGAAACTCAAGCCCACAATGTCACTGTATTGACCAGCCAACCCCTCAAGTTTGTCCTCTCCAAACCTAAGACCTTGGGTTAGCCGGCCAAATGGGCTATTGAACTGTCTGAATTTGACCTACAGTACCAACCAAGACCTAGAATCAAAGCACAGGCCTTGGCGGAGACCTCCCGCATGGTCGTGACGATTGCCTCTCGGCCACTCCGCTTCGGCCACCCGGACCTCCAGTTGCTCCTTCTTGTCCTTAGATATCCTCAACTGCTGCATGAGGACCTCTACCTTATCGTACAATCCGATAGCATAACAAGACGCCTGCAGCAGAAACACGACTGACAACAAAAGGAAAACAATAGGAAGAAAAAAATTTTCTTAGTGTCAAAGGAAGTATTACTCACCTCAAATAGATGATCCAAAAGGGTGTCCTAGACACCCTACATGCCCAACTGAATCACGGTGTGCCTGTTTGTGGATGGCAGCATCCTGGTGAGTAGGCTCGGCTGACCCCTGGGGTTCTCAAAGAATCCCCTCTTTGATGTTCCAGTAGGGGCGGAAGGTATGTTGCGTCATCAGCGGCATGTCATCCCTTTGCTCAGACGATGTGTGGGGCCTTGAGTGGTGAGATCCCCCAATGGCCCTCTCACCCAGGCGCTCCCTTGTCGTGTTCGCACCTCCATCACCACCCTTGATAGGGTGGTCCTTCGTCGCTAACCTTTTGCCCCTCGGAGGCTGAAGGGACTTAGCTGGCCTCTTGGTGGTGGGCTCCTTGTGCTGGTCCGCCTCAGTTAGCCCTCTCCCACTCTCGGCCCCAACATCAGTAAGAACCTTTGGCCGAGGGGTCTTCTTAGCTAGTGTCCTTCTCTTTGGTGGTGGTTTCTTTGACGCGCCCCCGCCTGGAGTCTTCTTCAAAGATTTTGCTGCCTACAACAACATCGCCTTGGCGTTTCCTTGCAACTCTGCAAAAACATAACAAATGTGTTAGTACGTGGGGTGAAGAATGAAAGTCAATGTCTTAAGCCAACAACAAGAGCTCTCCCATCGAGGTGGGCGGGGTTGAGACCAGCCCACACCAAAGCTTCCTTTGACACCAAGGGCTCGACTCTGATGGTCCCGGTTAATTGAATAAGGGTCATCACCTCAGCTATGAGGTTCGATGTCCCCCAATCTGACCTGAACGACCAGCCCTCTAGACAGAACATGAAGAAGAATTTCTTCTTCTAGTTGTGCATGGACGACAAGTTGTCGACCACCCTTCCATGACGGGCCTAGAAATAGTATATACCCGCCTTAGAGGAATTCTGTCTCAGGCTGAATATGCACCAGAACACCTTCTCAGTCAAGTCGACGCCTCAGAGTCGAGCCATCACCATTACACGACGATAATGGTCCTGATGACATTGGGGGTCAATTGACTTAACGAGATGTTGTAACACCTCAGCAACTCGGGGATGATGGGAGGAAGGGGAACCTGAGGCCGAACTAAAGATAGTGCGCATGCACGCACACCTCACCCTCGTCTGGCTGCCACGATTGATCATTAGTATCAAGGACTCTTAGCCTATATCCCCTCGGAATGTGATACTTCTTAGCAAGAGCCTTCACTTGCTCTATGCTAAGCTATCCAACTCGGAGTGTGGATAACTTATTAGCTCTATGCCTCGGGCCACAGCCTCGACTCTTCAGCCTCATCACCCTCCACCACTTCGGGTGACCCTAAGGCACCTTCGCCATCCCTCGGCCTTGTAGATACTGCACTTTCATTAGGAGAGTCATCGCCCCAACGGCTGCACTCGGCGCCTATAGGAGAAGTCCTCTCCCTCAGTACCCGGATCTCAGGCCTCGGAGGCAGGCCCTTGGACTCAATACCATAGCTACCACTACTGCTGACCAGCGTGGTGGTACGAGGTGAGCTCGCACCCGACAAGTTAGGGAGATTGTAGCACTCAGGACCAAAGTCAGAATAAGACATGGCTAAGGTCGTATTCTTTACTTAGTGGACGAGGTCTCTGAAAGTTAAAGGGTGGTTAAAGATAATGATCGAGATCTCTGAAGGTTCAAGATGAAGAAGACAAATGGTGGTGACTATCTTGACCAACGACCTTTTTAAAGGAAAATGGAAAGCCTAGATTGTCTTTGATCCAATGTCCATGGAGCGACCGACCTGACAATTAGAATTGACGTTCGATACGTGTCAATTCACTTCAGGAAGACAAAGCGACGTCGGGTGAGTCAGCCGGTTCGCTCATCAACTCTGAACTATAGGCAACTTAGCTCAGTTGACCCGACACTCATCTCGCGTACGATCACGACCCGATACTCATCTTGCATACAGTTACGACTGATCGACACTGAGACCCATTGCATGTACGGTTGCTACCCGACACCGAGACCCATCCAATGTACGACCACTAGTTGTTGACATCATCACCTGTCTTGTACACGGCCATGGCAAGCCGATTCATTGCTCGACCTCACATGACAACAACTAGCTAACATTGACGCCTGACCTGCACTCGAGCTCACTGATACTTCTACGGAGCACATGATAGGAGGGCACATGCATCTCGTACCCGTATAAAGTACGATACTGAGACCTTGGCCCTCCTTGACTTTCTCAAGAGATGAATCCATCAACAAAGTAGCTGCCATCAAGGTAAGGGAAGCCCTCTGAAGCCTAAGCCGACGTCTCCACGCTTTTGAGC
This sequence comes from Nelumbo nucifera, assembly GCF_055504915.1. Taxonomy (NCBI): domain Eukaryota; kingdom Viridiplantae; phylum Streptophyta; class Magnoliopsida; order Proteales; family Nelumbonaceae; genus Nelumbo; species Nelumbo nucifera. Next base: position 58,201,441 of record NC_142654.1, read on the forward strand.
TCTCTGATAAAGCCAAAGCCAAAGCCTACGTATCCGTGCTTCTAAGTCGAAGCATCTATCTCCTCGCCAGAACACGCCACTTAGTGCCTCCCAGTAATGACATTACACTCTCTTCAACCGAAGCTGAAGTCCCACTTAGACCTCCACCACAACCTCGAGAGTGGGGGGGGGGGCAAATGATGTAGGCGCACATGGCAGGCCTAGGATGGTGACACGTGGCATGGGTCGAATTGCATCCTGGCCGCCCACTGATAACAAATTCCAAGCAGGCTCAAGTATAAATAAGTGGCATCACTCCTTAGGTAAGCTATCTTTGAAAGGTTCGGTAGAATCCATCGTATGGACGCCAAAACAGATGCGGAATGGGTGGGCAAATTTCAAAAAAAATTTCTACCTACCTTTCAACTGGGAGTCGCATTCCCTAATGTTAGAATCAAGATTCCAGGATCCTATTTGAACCAGAACTGAACCAGATCTGAACCAAAAAGAAAATGGAGTAATTATACCTGATCCGGAGAAATAATATCTGCCAAAGTTGGTGTTCACGCCCAAAAAAGGCACCAAGATATGCTCCTGCTGAAGATACCCAAAAAAGGCATCAAGATCTGCCCAGCAGGGTGCGCCCTACACACTGAATCCTTCACAAGAATCCTTTGGATGACAATGAGCACCAAACCGATTCAGCCTTTCAACCAAGACTGATATCAAGAACTTTTCTTGATCTTTCTCTGACAGAGAAAATGAACTGTGACAGATGGTGGCGACTGCAACAAGAGGAAACTAGAGAAGAAGGTGGCGAACTGCTTTTCTTCTCTAGGGTTTCTGAGATCCTATCTCACAAAACTGCAGGGTTATGTGTCCCAAGGGTTCGAATTCTTGTAATTCAAATAGGGTTTCTTCCAGTTGCTTAATGATTAAGAAAAAGATATCCTAATCATATCAGGAGTTGCCCTTATCCAAATCTGTATTTGGATTAGAACTCTTCTTAATCTTATCTGCAGATTAGATAAGCATTTGGGCTCATCCTAATCTCAAATCCGCTCCTTAATAGTGACTGATCAGATCAGCCCAGTTCGAAATGGGCTTTATGCCCAATAAGGTTCTGTGCTCAAATGTCTTCCAAGTTGCTGCTTAGTTGGACTTCTTTGTATAGTGTAGGACTCAACCATTGACCTACACACCAGCCACATGGGTTCGGCTCAGCCTTTGTTACAAAGCCTGGCTGAATTCACTAGAGAGCCCAGTGAACCCCCGGAGCCCATCACATGGACCCTATGGGCCCAACACTTACACTAAGTGGTCCCTGGGCCAAGCCATCTTATAAAAACCCAAGGACTGTGGGCAGGTGCAAAATTAGCCCATCAGGTATCATCCCAAATGGCCTTACACTTAACCTCTCAGCCCATAATGATCAAGCACTGCTCGACAAGAGAGTACCTCTCCCTCAGCTGTAAGGAACAGTGCTGCACTCTCTACTTACATGGATCCTGGGAATTAAAACCATTTGCAAACATTTTGAAATATACTTAAATATATATCATATATATAAATTTTGCAAAACAATATTCCAACGATTGAAATCAACCACCGACAGTTTGGTTTCCATCAGAGAGAGTGCATCCCCGATCAGTACCTTTGTCCAACAAAGGGGCTGATCCCGTCACTATGATCACCCACTCAGATGAATTCTCAGACTATCCCAATAGACCCAGGTTTTGACCCCCGCTAAAGATCTCATTGATTGGCATATCAAATATAGCCCGATCCGACACCTAGTGCAATACCCTAATCGGGTCTAGGGGTCAGGTGTAACTTTCCAGTTTTGCCCATCAATCTCCAAGGTCCAGGGCAATACTGGAAATTTGGTCCGGTTCAAGGGTTCAAGTAATCCTACACTGCGTGTGCCTTAGGTCTCACCCTGGCGGCTGAGACTAGCCACTCCAACAGTTGGCAGCACACCGGTGTTAGCCTTGGTAGGATAAATCTCCCCAGACTTATCCAACGACTGTGAACATTTAAAACTAACACAAATTTCTTTAAGTGTCCAGTTTTATGGTCTTACGCAGAAGTATACAACACAACATGAATCAAACATATACTTCATTTATTTACATTAAATATCAAAAGTACATCAAAACTAACTGAAGCTAAGGGCATACAAAAACTGTCCAACAATCTTGGCTTTTACTGGTCTAAGCTCCCATGCTCTCTGGAGACCTCGTCTGATCTATCTCTACTTAGGCCTCGTCTGACCCCTTGTTACACACTTACTAACTTAACCATTGCAGTCTCCACCCTTGGGATAACGCCAAGGGCCTCTAACATGTTCTTTTTTCACTAGTCGAACCTTGAAGTCCTCTGCTCTATCCGCCCTTAGACTCAGCTAGCCCTCGTCTACAGAAGCATAATTACATTGTTTCCCTCGGCCCATCCTAGGCAGCAACAATTATAAATAAATATTTTTTATTTATTATAATCGGGTCAGACCCAATTGTCTCGACAACCAATCATTTTGGGTCTAGGTCTAAACATTACAGACCCTGTTGGGTTCGGGTCTGGGTCTAGGTCCTCGAAATTACATGTTGAGTCGGTTCCGGTACTAGCTAGTTCCAACCCAGATCTGGGTCTAGTTTCTTGCTCTAAATCTCTATTTGGATCTGGACTCTCTGAGTGGATAGGGATAATCCCTTATCCTATCCGCTGATCTAAATCCCAGAACCACCCCTCTTTAATTAATCTCATGAAGCCATTTTGAATTGGGCTTTAGGCCCATTAAGTCCATGTGCACACTTATTCTCCAAACTAATGCCCAGTTGGATATCCTTGTATGGCATGGGACCCAAACATTGATCTACACATCAGCCACATGGGTTCAGCCCAACCTCTGTTGCAAGGTCTGGCCGAATTCCATCACCATGGGCTCTTAATGGGCCCAACATTTACACTAAATGGTCATTGGGTCAAGCCACCTTATAAAAACCCAAGGACTGTGGGCAGATGCAAGATTAGCCCATCAGGTATTACCCTCAATGGTCTTACACTTAACCTCTCAGCCCATAATGATCAAACACTGCCCGATAAGAGAGGACTCCTCTCTCGGCTGCAAGGTACAGTGCTGCACTCTCTACTCACATGGATCCCAGGAATTAAAACCTTTTGAAAACATTTTGAAACTATAATATATATGTATATCTCTATATAAATATATTTTGCAAAACAAATTTCAACGGTTGAAATCGGCTGCCGACAGCTTTGGTTTCCATTAGAGAAAGTGCATCCCTGATCATTCACTTTGTCCGACAAAGGGGCTGATCCTATCATTATGATCACCCACTCAGATGAATTCTCGGACTGTCCCAACATACTTAGGTTTTGACCCCCTCTAAGGATCTCACTGATTGGCATATCAAAGGCAGCCCAATCCGACACCTAGTGCAGTATCATAATCGAGTCTAGGGGTTAGGTGTAACATTCTAGTTTTGCTCATCTTTCTCCAAGGTCCAAGGCAATACTGGAATTCTGGTCCGGTTCAGGGTTTCAAAAAAACCTACACTACATGTTCCTCAGGTCTCACCCATTTCCATTTATTCATCTCTGAGATTTCCCTCCTTTCTCCGTGACGGAGACTACGGGTTGTCTCTGGAAATGTGGGAAATCACATAGGGTGCATGAAACCAACTGTTTCAGCTGCATAACCCCACCACCTTTCTGTGAAGGATCATATCCACTCATCATATGAGTTTTCCCTTTGGCCTCTGTCAGACAAGGTTCAGAGCCGTTTTCAGGTAAACCTTTCTGTCCAGTGAGTGCTTACCCATCATATTCGTGAACGCCAAGGTACCGTGAGAGAGTTCCCATTTTCGTGCTAATGATGGAAGGCCTTTAGAGAGTTCATCATATGAATCTCCCTATCACATGCACTCATATTATCTGGAGGGAACATATAATTACGCCCTAGTTCTATCTTTAGGTCAAACCAAAGTGGCTCCCACTGACTTTCATAAAGCCAGATTTTGGTGGGCCTAAATCGGCTAGGGTTCCGCACGAGACCTCATGATGAGGTGTGGGGCCCACCACTGAGGGAGGTCATCCAATGACCAAAAGGGACACCATGGCAATGATGTGCATTCAGCCATGGTGTGCGAAAGAGCCACTGTCGATTGAGCAAGGGCCAAGTACTTATGGCCAATGTACGTAGCACATCACACATCCATACATCACATGCAGGGATAAATTGATCCAATCAATTAATTATCTGTAAAGCCCATTTGAAGCCCATTTTAAATCCATAATATTAACCATTAACATTATCTAGGTATATGGGCCGAACGGTTCAACCCATATAGCTTTAAGGGTTAAGTGGGCTTTTAGCAGTTTTAACTATTTAAAACTGGGTCTTTACAGGTTGGGCCGAATTAACCATTCAATTAAATATCAATCCTTAGGCCCATTAGTGGGAAAATTAGGGCTGACTTTCAGCCTTGATTAAACCCTAGATTTGGTCCAAACAGTTTGAACCAATCTTGGTTCGAATGGGTTTAGGGTTTGATTTTTAATTAAATCTTTAATTCAAGAAAATAATCTGAAATTAATTACTGATAAAAGAAAAACAACAATCAGTAAATCAGGGCTGTTCGCACAATCCATCCTGCAAAACAAAGGTTAGATCACAGAATGCAGTTTCACAAACTGCAAATCGCAGATGGCGATTCTCCCATCTGCGAAATCTTCTTCTCTGCGAAATCTCCCTTTCTGCACCGCCATCTTCGATCCATAATTAAAATAAATAGAAATCCTATTTCTATTAATAATTACAACAGATCGAATACCTATACATTGAGTCTAGAAAATAAAAAAACATTATTTACAGACCAAATGTGATAAATAAATCAAGAAACTGCAAATCTTGCAGGTTCCCTGCGCAAACCAAGATTTCGATCTCCTCTTGTAGGAACAGCCCATAAATCAAGAAAATCATAAAGAACAATTCTAAATAATAATCAGATTTATAAAATTAATTTCAGATTATTCGCCCATTAATTTTGGGAACAAAATTTCCCAAAACCCATATATGTGCAAATCGGGTAAAACACCTTCTGCCCATTTGCGCAGGTCAGATCTGAAACAAATTGGTTCAAGATTTGAACCATGGCTCTGATACCACTGAAGGAATGAGAGATCCATCCTATGGACGCCCAAAGATTGCGGAATAAGGGGCGAATTTCAAAAATTTTATCTCTCCCTTCAATTGGGAATTGTATTCCCTATTTAGAAAATCATATTTTCAAGGATCAATCTTGAACCATAAACTGAACCAGATCTGAACCAAAAGGAGTGGGAGAGGATTATACCTGATACGGAGAAATACTATCTCCCAATGAAGGTGTTCACGCCCAAGGAAGGATCCAAAATCTGCTCCCACTGAAGATGGTGCAGTAAAGGATGGAGCAGAATCAGCAATGTTCTTCAAAAGAACTTGACCCTTCGCAAGAATCAACTGGACGGCTTGTGAGTACAGCTCCAACCAATCTTTTCCCAAAAGATTGAGATCAAGATCAAATCTTGATTGCTCCCAGGAACTGGAGATCGAACTGAAGGAATGGCAATGGCAGGAAGGTGGCGGCAGGAGAGAATTCACAGTATGCAGGAAATCTCTCAATCTCTCTTTCTTTAAGAGAAGAATGCTGTTGATGATCTAAAAGGCTGCCGCCCCCTTCCCCTTTTATAATCTCAAAGGGATCAGCTCCTAATCAGATTAGGAGTTGCTAATCCAAATCATATTTGGGTTAGAAGTCCCTTAGTGATGAGGGATAATCCTTATCTTGTCTGCAAATCAGATCAGCTGTCTCCTAATCTAATTACGAGGTTTCCAGATCTAAATCTTATTTAGATCTTGGATTCTCTGAGTGGATAGGGTCTAAGCACAATCCTTTTAGCTGACCCACTTCAGAATTCGCCCCCTTTAAATGACTGATCAAATCAGCCCAGTTCGAAATGGGCTTAAGGCCCATTAAGGTTATGTACTCAAAAAACCTTCCAAATTGCTGCCCAGTTGGGCTTCCTTGTATGGCGTGGGACCCAAGCATTGATCTACACATCAGCCACATGGGTTCAGCCCAGCCTTTGTTACAAGGCCTGGCCGAATGCACTGTTGAAGACAGTGTACCCCCTGAAACCCATCAAATGGACTCTATAGGCCCAACACTTACACTAAGTGGTCCCTGGGCCAAGCCACCTTGTAACACCCTGGGACTGTGGGCAGATGCAAGATTAGCCCATCAGGCATTATCTTCAATGGTCTTACACTTAACCTCTCAGCCCATAATGATCATACACTGCCCGACAAGAGAGGACCTCTCCCTCGGCTGCAAGGAGCAGTGTTGCACTCTCCACTTATATGGATCCCGGGAATTAAAACCTTCTTGCAAACATTTTAGAAACCATATATATACTTTTATATCTTATATAAAATATATTTTGCAAAACAAATCTCAACGGTTGAAATCGGCTGCCGGCAGTCTTGGTTTCCATCAGTGAGAGTGCATCCCCGATCATTATCTTTGTTCGACAAAGGGGCTGATCCTGTCACTATGATTACCCACTCAGATGAATTCTCGGACTGTCCCAACATACCCAGGTTTTGACCCCCGCTAAGGATCTCACTGATTGGTACATCAAAGATAGCCCAATCCGACACCTAGTGCAGTATCATAATCAAGTCTAAGGGTCGGGTGTAACTTTCCAGTTTTGCCCATCAATCTCCAAGGTCCAAGGCAATACTGGAAATCTGGTCCAGTTCAAAGATTCAATTAATCCTACACTGTATGTGCCTAGGGTCTCACCCTGGCAGCTGAGACAAGCCACCCCAACCGACTTGGTGGCACTACAGTGTCAGCCTTGTCCGGATAGGTCTCCCCAGACCGACCCACTGGCTGTGAACATTCTAAACTAACACGAGTCTCATTAAGTGTCCAGTTTAAGGGTATTACACAGAAACATACCAAGGGAACATGAATCAAATATGTATCTTTATTCATTTACAATAAACTCATAAAGTACATCATTCTGATTGAAGCTAAGGGCATACAAAACTGTCTAACATAGACTCCATTGGTCTCCATTGAGTTCATCTCAGCTCTCATGGCATCTACCCACTTCAAGGAATCTATGTCCAACATTGCTTCCGTATAAGTCACGGGTGAAAGAATGGTAAGATCCATCATATGAACGCCAAAAGTTTGTGGAATGGGTGGGCGAATTTGAAAAATTTCTTGCCATTCTTCCAACTGGGAATCAGATTCCCTGAATTTTCCAGGATTTATCTTGAATCAAAACCGAACCAATTCTGAACCAAAAGAGAAAGGAAGGGATATACCTGATCCGGAGAAGCAGTATGTCCCAACGTTGGTGTTCACGCCCAAAAAAAAATCCCAAGAACTGCTCCCACTGAAGATGACACAGCGATGATGGAGCAGAACCAGCAGTGTTCGTCCCACGAACCAGGTTCTTCTGAAAAACTCAATGGAAGCAGAGAGCACCACACAAATTCAAGAACTTTTCTTGATCTTCTTTCACAGAGAACTCGAACTGGTTGTAGAATGGTGGCTGCTACTGGAGGAGAAAGATAGAGAAGAAGATGGCGAACTGCTTTTCTCTTCTCTAGGGTTTCTGAGATCCTATCTCAAAATTGCAGAGTGTTCTGTGGAAATCCCTTGGGTTCGAATTCTTGTAATTCGAATTAGGGTTTATCATCTTTTTCATTAATGATTAAGAAACCTCCTAATCTCATTAGGAGTTATCTTAATCCAAATCCGTATTTGGATAAGGAGTCTTCTTAATCCTATTTGCAGATTAGATCAGCCCATTCCTGATCTTATCAGGAGGTTACCAGATTCAAATCTTATTTGAATTTGGTCTCTATGAGTGGATAAGGTTAAGACCCAATCCTTTTTGGCTTGACCTAATCTCATATCCGCCCCTTTAAGTAATTGATCAAATCAACCCAGTTCGAAATGGGCTTTAGGCCCAATATGTATTAAGTGTTCAATAGGCTTCCAAACTACTACCCAGTTGGGATTCTTTGTATGGCGTGGGACCCAAGCATTGATCTACACATCAGCTACATGGCTTCGGCTCAGCCTTTGTTTCAAGGCCTAGCCAAATTCACTAGAAAGCCCAATGAACCCCTTGAGCCCATCACATGGACTCTATGGGCCCAACACTTACACTAAGTGGTCCCTGGGCCAAGCCATCTTATAAAAACCCAGGGACTGTGGGCAGATGCAAGATTAGCCCATCAGGTATAACCCTAAATGGCCTTACACTCAACCTCTCAACCCATAATGATCAAACACTGTCCGACAAGAGAGGACCTCTCCCTCGGCTGCAAGGAATAGTGTTGCGCTCTCTGCTACTATGGATCCTAGGGATTAAATCCATTTGCAAACATTTTGAAATCGTATATATCTATATATCTTATATATAAATTTTGCAAAACAAAATTCCAACGATTGAAATCAATTGCCGGTAGTTTGGTTTCCATTAGAGAGAGTGCATCCCCGATCATTACCTTTGTCCGGCAAAGGGGCTGATCCTGTCACTATGGTCACCCACTCAGATGGGTTCATGAACCATCCCAACATACCCGGGTTTTAACCCCCTCTGAAGATCTCATTGATTGGCATATCAAAGACAGCCCTATCCGCCACCTAGTGCAATATCATAATCGAGTTTAGGGGTCAGGTGTAATTTTCCAGTTTTGCCCATAAATCTCCAAGGTTCAGGGAAATACTGGAAATCTGGTCCGGTTCAAAATTCAAGTAATCCTACACTGCATGTGCCTCAGATCTTACCCTGGCGGCTGAGATGGGCCACCCTAACATTTGGAAGCACACCAGTGTCAGCCTTGGTAGGATAAATCTCCCCAGACTTATCCAATGACTGTGAACATTCTAAACTAAGACGAGTCTCATTAAGTGTCCAGTTTAAGGGTCTTACACAGAAACATACCACACAACATGAATCAAACATGCACTTTATTTATTTACACTAAATGTCAAAAGTACATCAAAACTAATTGGAGCTAAGGGCATACAAAACTGTCTAATAGCTCCCACTTGCACTTAGGTCCAATTTGGTACAAGCTGGAGTCCCATGCTTTCCACGTGTTTCTCAAACACTTTCTATGTGAGTGGCTTAGTCAATGGGTCTGCCACATTATCCGCTGATGCTACCCTCTGAATCAATACGTCCCCTCTACCAACAATCTCCCGCAGTACGTGGTACTTCCTCTCGATGTGCTTCGATTTCAAATGGGCTCGAGGCTCCTTAGCCTGAGCGGTCGCTCCATTGTTGTCACACAACAACGGGATGGGTGATGTGCAGGACGAAACCACTGCTAATTCGTGAGTGAACTTTTTCATCCATACGGCTTCCTTGGCAGCTTCCCTTGCGGCAATGTACTTGGCTTCGGTCGTGGAGTTTGCCGTGGACCCCTATTTGCTACTTTTCTAGCAAACAACACACGATCCTATCGTGAAAACATACCCCGATGTAGAATTTCTATCATCTGGATCCGAATGGAAATTGTCATTAGTATACCCCAGAATTTGTAGTGAACTACCATCGAATAATAGACAAAACTCTTTTGTCTTTCGAAGGTATTTGAGTATGTTTTCACAACAATCCAATGCTCCTACACTGGGTTGGCTTGGAACCTGTTTACCACACTCACCGCCTGAGTGATGTTAGGGCGAGTGCACAACATGGCATACATGATGCTCCCTACGACTGAGGCATAGGGAACGTCTTTCATGCCATCAATCTCCTCAGAAGTCTTGGGAGACATCTTCTTGGGGAGAGTGACTCCGTGCCTAAAAGGAACGTTTCCTTTCTTGGAGTTCTCCATGCTGTACCTTTTGACAATTTTGTCAATGTAAGCAGCCTGGGATAATCCTATAGTCCGCTTTTATCTATCTCTATAGAGTCGAAGACCTAGTATATAGGAGGATTCTCCAAGATCTTTCATGGACAATTGCTACGAAAGCCACACCTTGACCGAAGTTAACATTCCTACATCATTCCCAATGAGTAGGATATCGTCCACATACAACACCAAGAAGGTGACCTTATCCCCACTGGACTTCCTGTAAACACAGGGCAGAGTCAAAACGGATGTTCCAACTCCTAGAAGCTTGCTTAAGTCCATATATGGATCTATTAAGTTTACATACCATGTGTTATTGACTAGCAGCAATGAAGCCTTGCGGCTGCTGTATGTAGATATCTTCACTAAGATCTCCATTCAGGAACGCGATTTTGATATCCATTTTCCAAATCTCGTAGTCATGGTATGCTGCTATAGATAGCAGGATCCTAATAGATTTAAGCATGGCCACGGGCGAAAATGTTTCCTCATAGTCGATGCCTTCTTTCTGATTATACCCTTCCGCCACCAAACAAGCTTTGAAGGTCTCAACTTTGCCATCGGGGCCCTTCTTCCTCTTATAGATCCATTTGCAACCGATTGCTTTTACCCCGGAGGGCGGATCTACTAGAGTCCAGACTCCATTGGCCTCCATCGAGTCCATCTTGGCTCTCATGGCCTCCACCCACTTCTGGGAATCTATGTCCAACATAGGTTCCGCGTAAGTCATGAGATCCTCCTCACTAGTCAAGGCTTCCACCAGGTAACTATCCTGGTCATAACCATAATGGACTGGTGGCCTGGATACCCAGGTGGATCTTCTAGGTTGGTCACTACTTGGAATTTGTGGGACATCTCCCACTGCTCCTGAGCTCTCCTCATTAAGAACTATTTCCTAACGATGGGTGTCCAAGATGTAATCGGTCTCTATGAACTGGGCATTTCGATTGTAGAATACTTTCTGCTCACCTGGGTCATAGAACAGATAACCTACCGAATCCTTTGGGTAGCCTACAAATTGGCAACGGATGGTCTTGGATTCCAACTTGTCCGCACTCGTTCTTTTAACGTGCGCAGGACAACCCCAAATCTTCAAGTGTCTGACACTTGGTTTTTTCCGGTCCAAAGTTCATATGGAGTTTTTGGAACTGATATGGTTGGAACCCGATTTAGCATGTAGATAACAGTCTCTAATGCATATCCCCAAAAGGATGTGGGTAATTCTGAGCATATAAGAACTGACCGGACCATGTCTAACAATGTCCTATTCCTTTTCTCTGAAACACCATTAAGCTGTGGTGTTGCAGGAGGAGCTAATTGTGATATTATCCCATTGACCTTCAAGTAGTCGCTGAATTCATCAGAGAGATACTTGCCACCTCGATCTGATCGAAGGGCCTTAATTTCTCTCCATAATTGTTTCTCGACTTCTTGTCTAAACTCCTTGAACTTTTCAAAGGATTCGGACTTTTGTCTCATTAGGTACACGTAACCATATCGTGAGTAATCATCTGTGAAGGTGGAAGTCCCTCATGAGGGCTTCTGAAGCCCTATCTCCTGGACGTTTCGGTGTAGGATTCTTTGCCACTTTATCTAACTTTTCTGAAGTCAGGACTGACATAAGGTTTCTGTACCAGTCGGCATAGTTCGGGCCCTTAAGCTTATTATCGTCGAGAAATTAGATTTTTTCTGAAATTCTGTACATAATCTTTTAGTACAATAATTCAATCTCTGAAAACTAACTCTACAGTTTCTATAGTTGTAGCTGCAATACTTGCAGAAGTCCCCAAGTAAAGAGTCACTTCTCCGTCACTCAGTCTTCTGCTTGTCCTAAACCCCTGCAGTGAGTTACACGCATGAGTCGAAGCCCCAGAGTCAATATACCAAGAAGCAGAAGTTACCAACAGATTGGATTCTATGATGGGTTATATCAACGAACTGGAGGCTCTTGGATCCGGACTGGATCTGGTAACGCAGATCGATGCTATTCTCAACTCTCTGCCTCCATCCTTTAATCCATTCATCATGAATTACAACATTAACAAGCTGAACGTCAGCTTGCAGGAACTCAGCAATATGTTGCAGAGGGCCGAAGAATTGATTAAAAAGGATGAGCCCATTGCCATGCTTGTTGAAATTGGCAAATCGGGCAAGAAAAGGAAGGCAAAGAGAAAGCCGTAGAAGAAGGCTGCCAAACCCAAGAAATAGAGGAAGGACAAGGCATCAGATGCCTGTCAATTTTGCAGGAAGACCGACCACTGGAAAAGGAACTGTCCTGCCTATCTGGAATCCAAGAAAGGTAATTTCGAAACTTGTGTTATAGAAACCAATTTATAGGTAGCTTTTGCATCCTGGTGTATTGACTCCGAGGCTTCAACTCATGCGTGTAACTCACTGCAGGGGTTCAAGGTAAGCAGAAGGCTGAGTGAAGGAGAAGTCACACTCTACTTGGGGACTACTGCAACTATTGTAGCCGCGACCATAGGAACCGTGGAGTTACTTTTTAGAGAAGGAACAATTGTACTGAAAGGTTGTCTTTATGTACAAAATTTAAGGAGAAATTTGATTTTTGTCTCAAAACTGTGTGCATATGGTTATTCTGTGTTCTTTAGTAATACGATTACTATTAAAAGAAATAATAGATTCATCGCATACGGGGAACTGGAGAACGGTCTCTATGTTCTACATCCTTCTCTAGAAACTAATATAACCGAAACTACGTCGGCTGAAATCCCCAAGAAGAGAGCCCGTCATACAGTTAATCCCACGTGTCTGTGGCATTACCGACTTGGTCACATCGGTGTTGACCGAATCACAAGGTTGGTAAAGGATGGTCCTTTGGATTTTCTAACTACAAAAGATCTTCCCACCTGTGAACCTTGCCTACAAGGCAAGATGACAAAACGTCCATTTAACGGTAAGCCTGAAAGATGTACAGGCACACTTGACCTAATACATACTGATGTATGTGGTCCCCTGAGTGTTAGGACACGGAATCAACACGTGTATTTCATCACCTTCACCGATGATTTTTCACGATATGGTTTAGTGTACTTAATGAAGCACAAGTCTGAATCCTTTGAAAAGTTCAAAGAGTTCAGACAAGAGGTCGAGAAACAGTTAGGGAGAGAAATTAAAGCCCTTCGATCAAATCGAGGTGATGAGAATCTCTCTGACGAATTCAGGGACTACGTAAAGGACAATGGGATAGTATCACAATTAACTCCTCTTGCTACACCACAACTTAACGGTGTCTCAGAGGGGAGGAATAGGACTTTATTGGATATGGTATGGTCACTTCTCATACACTCAGAGTCACCCATATCCATTTGGAATTACACATTAGAGACTGCGATTTACGTGCTGAATCGGGTTCCAACCAAATTGGTTCCGAATACTCCATATGAACTTTGGACCGGAAAGAAACCAAGTGTCAGACAGTTGAAGATTTGGGGTTGTCCAGCACATGTTAAAAGAACAAGTACAGACAAGTTGGAATCCAAGACCAACCGTTACCTATTTGTAGGCTACCCGAAAGGCTCTGTAGGTTACCTATTTTATGACCCAAGTGAGTAGAAAGTGTTCTGCAGTCGAAATACACAATTCTTGGAAACCGATTACATCCTGGACACCCATCGTCAGGAAATTGTTCTTGATGAGGAGAGCTCAGGAGCAGTGGGAGATGTCCCACAAGTTCTAGGTAGTTACCAACCTAGAAGATCCACTCGGGTATCCAGGCCACCGGTCCGTTATGGTTATGACCAGGATAGTTACCTGGTGGAAACCTTGACTAGTGAGGAGGATCCCGTGACTTACGTAGCGGAAGCTATGTTGGACATAGATTCCCAGATGTGGGTGGAGGCCATGAGAGCAGAGATGAACTCAATGGAGACCAGTGGAGTCTAGACTCTAGTAGATCCGCCCTCCAGGGTAAAAGCAATTGATTGCAAGTGGATTTACAAGAGGAAGAAGGGCCCCGATGGTCGGGTTGAGACCTTCAAAGCCCGTTTGGTGGCGAAAGGGTACACTCAGAAAGAGGGCATCGATTATGAGGAAACTTTTTCGCCTGTGGCCATGCTTAAATCCATTAGGATCCTGCTAGCTGTAGCAGCATACCATGATTATGAGATTTGGCAGATGAATGTCAAAACTGCATTCCTGAATGAAGATCTTACTGAAAATATCTATATGCAGCAGCCGCAAGGCTTCATTGCTGTAGGTAAGGAAAACATGGTATGTAAACTTAATAGATCCATTTATGGACTTAAGCAAGCTTCTAGAAGTTGGAACATCCGTTTTGACTCTGCTGTCAAATCGTTTGACTTCAAGCAGAATCCGGATGGACCCTGTGTCTACACGAAGTACAGTGGAGATAAGGTTACCTTCTTGGTTCTGTATGTAGATGACATTCTACTCATTGGGAATGATGTAGGAATGTTAACTACATCGAGAGGTATATCCCTCACTTCTCTTTTGGTTTCAGATCTGGTCTGGTTTTGGATTCAAGAACGAACCTTGAAAATGTGGTTTTCTAAATTAGGGAATACGATTCCCAGATGGGAGAGAAAGAAATTTTCAAAATTTTGCCCAACCTTCCTGTAGGGTTTGCCCATCCATATGATAGATCTCCCATCCCTTTACGTAGAAGATGAGGGACGTCGACCGATCTGGAGATTGTTTATAGATGGATCTTCCAATGCTAAGGGAAGTGGAGTAGGCCTCATGCTCCTCACCCTGGATGACAACGAGGTGGAGTATGCACTAAGATTCGGGTTCCCAGCCTCCAACAATGAAGCTATGTATGGGGCCCTGCTCGCCGGATTGCAACTTGCCAAAGACCTTGGTGCCCAGCACATCGAAGTCTTCAGTGACTCAATTGGCGGTGAACCAAGTAAATGGGGAGTAGAGGCCAGAGAACTAAACATGGCTAAGTATTTGGCCAAAGTACAAGAACTATCACATCACTTTCAATACCTCGCCTTGTAGTAGGTCCACAGACTGGGAACATGAGGGCCGACGCCCTATCTAAATTGGCAAGTAACTCGGGGCTAGCCCTCAGCCGCACTGTGCGCGTTGAGAAGCTAGCATGACCTAACATTGAAGATGTACATGTGCTCCCAGTGCAATCCGTGTCCTGTTAGATGGACCCTATTCTCACCTATCTATAGAATGAGCAACTCCCCACTGACAAGAATGAGGCGAGGTGAGTTCGATGGCAAGTAGTCCACTACGCTTTGCTCGAAGGAAAGCTCTATAGAAGGTCCTTGATCTTACCCTATCTCCGATGCCTTTGTCAAGAGGAGGGTAAGTATGTGCTCCGAGAAATCCACTAAGGCATCTATGGCAACTACCTCGGAGGCAGAGCCTTGGCACAGAAAACACTTATGCAAGGGTACTTTTGGCCAACCATAGAGAAGGATGTTGCCGAACTAGTGCAGAAGTGTGACCAATGCCAGAGACACTCCAATATTTCCCATTGACCAACCACAACCCTCTCAGCGCTTAGTAGTCCATGGCCCTTCGCCAAATGGGGAATGGATCTCCTTGGCCCCTTCCCTCAAGCCATTGGGAACAGAAAGTACCTTGTTGTCGTAATTTACTACTTCACCAAGTGGGTCAAAGCCAAGACCTTAGCAACCATCATGACCAAGATTATCTAGAATTTCTTTTGGAAGAACATCATTTGTCACTTCGGCATCCCCACATGCTCTCCACTAACAATGACAAGCAATTTGACGACGCTAGGTTCAGAGAGTAGTGTGCAAGTCTCAGCATTAAGCAGTAGTACACCTCGGTAGGCTACCCCCAAACCAATGGCCTAGCTGAGGTCACTAATAGAACTATCCTAGAAGGGCTGAGGACAAGGTGGGATAAAGCCAAAGGCTTTTGGGCCGACGAGCTATACAGTGTTCTATGGGCCTATCGGACGACACCTCAGATAGCTGGTGTGTCTGGAAGCGTGTTGTTAAACACTTCGGAACACTAGTTTAAACATTTATAATTTTTTCGTTTCTCACAGCAACTATAAACATAGTAAATGGTGAGAATGAGTCGTATCCACAGGGAAGCGAGGGAAAAATTAATATACACTCAAATCTGGACAAGAAAACACAAAAGGGAAGTGCATAAATATAAAAATTAATTAATTAAACAGAGAAAAATATAGAATTCGAACAATACTGAAATTTAAAAGTGCGGAAACATAAATAAATACAGAAATAAAATAACAAAAGAAACGAAATAAAAATCTTTAATCCGATAAGAGGTAGCAGTCTCTGGATCTCTCCTTCGACCCTCAAACTTCTCGAGCTAGGTCTTCCATCTTACCTGCCGAACTATAGATCTACAGAAAATAAAATGAAGATCAATGGAATGAAAATAATTTGCCGAAAGTAAATAACGAAACTGGAAGTGAAAGAACATAAATTAAATCTAAGACTAATGGTTGGGATCTGAATCCAGGGGTGGCAGTAGTGGCTTTGGCGAACTGCAAGTAGGAACCCCTCCTCTTGCTTGGGCATCCTCCTCTTCCTCTACCCTTGAACTTCTCAAGATCAGCCTTCTGTCTTACCTACGGGCATAATCCAACCCTTTCTTAGGAGCCTTTGGGTCCTTTTTATAGAGAAGGGTGGATACAACTGGGATTAGAGAGAAAGAGGGGGGTCGTGGCTGGGTTTTAGCAAAGATGTGGGTACCCTAGGGTTTCTAATGAAGGGTTAGGATGGTGTAGGGTGATCTTAAGGCTGAGAAGAAAAGGAGAAGGCACCCAATATTATGTAAGGCTGAGATTTAATGGCTAAAGGCTGAATGGTGAAGATTAGAAGTTAGGTGGCTCCTAGGGTTAGAATGCTAAAAAGAGTGTGACTTAGAATGGATGGTGGAGATTAGAATGGATGGAAGGTGAGGATTTATCAGTTAGGGGTGGTTAGGGTTTGTTAAGAGTGAAAAGAATGGGTTAAAAGGCACCCTAGGGTTTGCTAAAGTGTGGGGAGCATGCTAATACAGTAGGAGGGGCGCCAAACTGGGTTTAGCAGTTAGGAGGCGCTCTCTTTCTTTCAGTTTTTCACAAAAACACCCCCTCTCTTAGCCGGACTTCACACCAGCTTCCCAAAATCTGCATTTCAGCCATGAAAACTTCCTAGTTTTCCCCAGAATTTGCACAAAGACCCTCAGAGACCACAACATTGCATTTAACTGGGAAAATGACACATGTTGACTATTCTAAGGCTGAAAATACCCCTGAATTGGTGCCCTTAAGGCATCAAAATGCAGTTATCAATAGCCACAGGTGAGACCCCATTCAACTTAACTTATGGGACCGAGGCTGTAATTCTAGTAGAGATCGGCCAGTAGATGCTTTTAACCAAGGCACAATGAGGCCGAGAATGATGAAGAACTTAGAAACAATTTGGACCTGCTGGAAGGCGTTTGAGAATAGGCTCAACTCAGAGTTGCAGCCTATTAGCAAAGGGTCGCCTGTTATTACAACTCTTGGGTGAAAGAGCGACACTTCAAAGAAGGTGACATTGTCCTCAGAAAGGTCATGGTGCCTGAGCCCAGTGTTGGAAAGCTCGGCCCCAACTGGGAACGACCCTATAGAATCTAGCACGTCATGGCCCCGACACCTTTTGGCTAGAATACTTGGGTGGGACTCGTATTTGGAACTCTAAGAAGCCTCGAAATGTATTACTAGTGATGTAATCTTTTGTACAAAGAGCTTATCAAGGAAAAGTGTAAAGTTCCTCCCACCCCGGCTCTAAATTTAGTGTAAATGTTCCTACCACGTTCAACTGCCAGGATTCCTTAGACGGGCGACTTGCCGCAGCACACAACCTTCACCAAGGTTATACGCTTGGATTAGATGGCAGCCAAGGCACATGACTCTTGGTGAGTCATACACCTACTTGCTTTTTTTTGTTAAGGCAGAGAACCTCGGGGGCCTCGGCTATAGTATCAACCAACGACGTTGTCCCACTACCTAATGAACAAGCACACTAAAATGGACAAGATACTTCGCTAAGATAGGAAACACTTTGTGACCTCAGCCAAGCACGCCCTCACAACCCCGACTACACACAGGCTCACACTCCAAGTCCCTGAGGAAAGTTAAGCAGGGCAAACTAAGGAATTCACCTCCCTTTCCCTCTCGCGGTGGAGCTTGGCCTTGGCCTGGCCACCTTGATGGGGATGGAGAATAGGCCAAGAGAACTAAGGCATTTGCCTACCTTTTATTCTCGCTACAATAAAGGGCCCTAAGCCCTCAACGGCGTAGCTTGGCTTCGGCCTAGCCACCTTGACGGGGATGAAGAACAAGCCAAGAGAGCTAAGGCATTTGCCTCCCCTTCCTTCTTGCTAATGAAAGGGGCTTTGGAGCTCAGCCTTGGCCTAGCCACCATGATGGGGATGGAGAACAGGCCAAGAGAGCTAAGGCATTCACTGAAAGAATGGTAGGATCCATCTAATGGACGCCATAAAGGTTGCAGAATGGGTGGGTGAATTTCAAAAATTTTCCTACCTTCTCCCAACTAGGAATCGCATTCCCTAAATTTAGAATACAATATTCAAGGATTCTACTTGAACCATAATCGAATTAGATCTGAACCAAAAAGAAAAAGGGAGGATTATACCTGATCCGGAGAAACAGTATCTCCCAAAGTTGGTGTTCATGCCCAAAGAAGACACCAAGATCCGCTCCTGCTGAAGATGACACAGCCGTGGGTGGAACAGAACCAGCAGAGTGCGTCCTACACTCTGGATCCATCGCAAGAACCCTCTGGAAACTCTCAACACTGAATCTTTTTCATTCTTTTCGCAAGACTGATGTCAAGAACTGAATTCTTGACTTCCTATTGCTGCAAAGACCAAATCTTGCAAGAGGGAATGGCGGCGGCTGGAGGAGAACTCCTGGGATGAAGATGGCTGAACTGCTTCTCTTCTCTCTGAAGTTTTGTATGAGATCCAATCTCTGTTCGCAGGATGATTTCTTGCCAAAAAACCCTTGGTTCGAAATCTGATATCTTTCTCTTGGGTTTCTCCTCCTTTCTTCTTGATTAAGAAAACCTCCTAATTAGGAGTTATCCCAATCCAAATCAGTATTTGGATAGGGGATTATCTTAATCCTATCTGCAGATTAAGTTAGCTTACTCTTGATCTTATCAGGAGTTTACCAGATTCAAATCTAATTTGAATTTGGTCTCCGGGAGTGGATAAGGTTAAAGGCCCAATCCTTTTACTAACATTAACCTCAGATTCGCCCCATAGATGGGTGGTCATATCAGCCCAGCTCGAAATGGGCTTTTGGCCCATTATATGTTCAGTGTTTAACTAATTTCCAATCTGCTGCCCAATTGGGCTTCTTTGTATGGCGTGGGACCCAAGCATTGATCTACACACCAGCCACATGGGTTCGGCCCAACCTTTATTACAAGGCCCAGCCGAATTCACTGAAAAACTCAGTGAACCCCTAAGTCCAACACATGGACCCTATGGGCCCAACACTTACATTAAGTGGTCCCTGGGCTAAGCCATCTTATAAAAACCCAGGGACTGTGGGCAGGTGCAAGATTAGCCCATCAGGTATTATCCTAAATGGTCTTACACTTAACCTCTCAGCCCTTAATGATCAAGCACTGCCTGACAAGAGAGGACCGCTTCCTTGGCTGCAAGGAACAGTGCCGCACTCTCTACTCACATGGATCGCAGGAATTAAAACCATTTGCAAACATTTCGAAACCGTACATATATATATATATATATATATATTAATTTTGCAAAACAAAATTCCAACGAATGAAATCAACTGCCGGCAATTTGGTTTCCATCAGAGAGAGTGCATTCCTGATCATTACCTTTGTTCGACAAAGGGGCTGATCCTGTCACTATGATCATCCACTTAGATGAATTCTCAGAATATCCCAACATACCCAGTTTTTGATCCCGACCAAGGATCTCACTGATTGGCATATCAAAGGCAGCCTGATCTGACACCTAGTGAAGTATCATAATCGAGTCTAGGGGCCAGGTGTAACTTTCTAGTTTTTGCCCATCTGTCTCCAAGGTCTAGGGAAATACTGGAAATCTGGTCCGGTTCAAGAATTTGAGTAATCCCATACTGCATGTGCCTTGGGTCTTACCCTGGTGGCCGAGACAGGCCATCCCAACACTTGGTGGCACACCAGTATCAGCTTTGGTAGGATAAATCTCCCCAGACTTATCCAATGGCTGTGAACAATTAAAACTAACACGAGTCTCTATAAGTGTCCAGTACATCAAATCTCCCCAGACTTATCCAAACAACATGAATCAAACATGCACTTTATTTATTTATACTAAATGTCAAAAGTACATCAAATCGGATTGAAGCTAAGGGCATACAAGACTGTCTAACAGCTCCCACTTGCACTTAGGTCCAATCTGGTACAAGCCGGAGTCCCATACTTTCCACGTGTTTCTCAAACACCTTCTATGTCAGTGGCTTAGTCAATGGGTCTGCCACATTATCCGCTGTTGCTACCTTCTGAATTAGGACGTCCCCTCTACCAACGATCTCCCGCAGTACATGGTACTTTCTCTCGATGTGCTTTGACTTCAAGTGAGCCCGAGGCTCTTTAGCCTGGGCGATCGCTCCATTGTTGTCACACAACAACGGGATGGGTGACGTGCTGGACGGAATCACTCCCAATTCGTGTATGAATTTCTTCATCCACACGGCTTCGTTGGTAGGTTCACTTGCGGCAATGTACTCGGCCTCGGTTGTGGAATCTGCAGTGGACCCCTGTTTGCTGCTTTTCCAGCAAACAACACACGATCCTATCATGAAAACATACCCAGATGTAGACTTTCTATAATCTGGATTTGACTGGAAATCGGCATCAGTTTATCCTATAACTTGTAGTGAACTACCATCAAATACTAGACAAAACTCTTTTGTCCTTCGGAGGAATTTAAGTATGTTTTTCATAGCAGTCCAATGCTCCTGCCCTGGGTTGGCCTGGAATCTGCTTACCACACTCACCGCCTAAGCGATGTCCAGGCGAGTGCACAACATGGCATACATGCTGCTCCCTACGGCTGAGGCGTAGGGAACGTCTCTCATGCCCTTAATCTCCTCAGAAGTATTGGGAGACATTTTCTTGGAGAGAGTGACTCCGTGCCTGAAAGGAACATTTCCTTTCTTGGAGTTCTCCATGCTGTATCTTTTGACAATTTTGTCAATATAAGCAACCTGGGATAATCCAATTATCCGCTTCGATCAATCTCTATAGAGTCGAAGACCCAGTATATATGAAGCTTCTCGAAAATCTTTCATGGAGAATTGCTGTGACAGCCATACCTTGACCGAAATCAACATTCCTACACCATTCCCCATGAGTAGGATATCGTCCACGTACAACACCAATATGGTGATCTTATATCCACTGGACTTTCTGTAAACACAGGGCTCATCCGGATTCTGCTCAAAGTCAAACGTTTTGACGGCAGAATCAAAACGGATGTTCCAACTCCTAGAAGCCTGCTTAAGTCCATATATGGTTCTATTGAGTTTACATACCATGTGTTCCTAACCAGCAGCAATGAAGCCTTGCGGCTGCTGCATGTAGATATTTTCACTAAGATCTCCATTCAGGAACGCGGTTTTGACATCCATCTGCCAAATCTCGTAGTCGTGGTACATTGCTACATCTAGTAGGATCCTAATGGATTTAAGCATGGCCACAAGAGAAAAGGTTTCCTCATAATCGATACTTTCTTTCTGAATATACCCTTTCGCCACCAGACGAGCTTTGTAGGTCTCAATTCTGCCATCGGGGCCCTTCTTCCTGTTGTAGATCCATTTGCAACCAATTGCTTTTACGCCGGAGGGCGGATCTACTAGAGTCCAGACTCCATTGGTCTCCATCGAATCCATCTCAACTCTCATGGCCTCCACCCACTTCTGGGAATTTATGTCTAACATAACCTCCGCATAAGTTACGAGATCCTCCTCACTATTCAAGGCTTCCACCAGGTAACTATCCTGGTCATAACCATATCGGACTGGTGGCCTGGATACCCGAGTGGATCTTCTAGGTTGGTCACTACCTGGAACCTATGGGACATCTCCCATTGCTCTTGAGCTTTCCTCATCAAGAACTATTTCCTGACGATGGGTGTCCAGGATGTATTCGGTTTCTAAGAATTGGGCGTTTCGACTGCAGAACACTTTCTGCTCACTTGGGTCATAGAATAGATAACCCACCGAACCTTTTGGGTAGCCTATAAATAGGCAACGACTGGTTTTGGATTCCAACTTGTCCGCACTTGTTCTTTTAATGTGTGCAGGGCAACCCCAAATCTTCAAGTGTCTTACCCTTGGCTTCCTTCCGGTCCATAGTTCATATGGAGTTTTCGGAACTGATTTGGTTGGAACTTGATTCAGCACGTAGATAGCAGTATCTAATGCATATCCCCAAAAGGATGTGGGTAATTCTGAGCGTACGAGAAGTGACCGGACCATGTCCAACAAGGTCCTATTCCTCCTCTCTAAAACACCGTTGAGTTGAGTTGTGGCAGGTGGAGCTAATTGTGACACTATCCCGTTGACCTTTAAGTAGTCCCTGAATTCGTTAGAGAGATACTCGCCACCTCGATCTGATCGAAGGGCCTTAATTTCTCTCCCTAACTGTTTCCCGACTTCTTGTCTGAACTCTTTGAACTTTTCAAAAGATTCAGACTTGTGTCTCATTAGGTACACGTAACCATATCATGGAAAACCATCTGTAAAGGTGGTAAAATACACGTGTTAATTCCGTGTCCTAACACTCAGGGGACCACATACATCAGTATGTATGAGGTCAAGTGTGCCTACACATCTTTCAGGCTTACCGTCAAATAGCCGCTTAGTCATCTTACCTTGGAGGCAAGGCTCACAAGTGGGAAGATTTTCTACGGTTAGAAAATCCAAAGGACCATCCTTTACCAGCATTGTGATTTGGTCAACACCGATATGGCCAAGTCGGTAATGCCAGAGGCACGTGGGGTTTACTGCATCATGATTCCTTTTCTTGGGATTTTCGACCGATGTAGTTTCGGTTAAGTTAGTTTCCAGAGAAGGATGTAGAACATAGAGACTGTTCTCCAGTTCCCCGCATGCGATGAATTTGTTATTCCATTTAACAGTAATCATATTATTAAAATAAACAGTATATCCATCAACACACAATTTAGAAACAGAAATCAAATTTCTTCTCAAGTTCTGTACATAAAGACAATCTTTAAGTACAAGCACTCATTCTCTTAAAACTAATTCTACGGTTCCTATTGCCGCAACTGCAACACTTGTAGTCGTTCCCAAAAACAGTGTCACTTCGCCTTCACTCAATCTTCTACTAATTTTGAACCCCTGCAGTGAGTTACACGCATGAGTTGAATCCCCGGAGTCAACACACCAGGACACAAAAGTAACTAACATGTTAGTTTCTATGACACAAGTTTCGACGTTACCTTTCTTAGACTCCAGGTAGGCAGGACAGTTCCTCTTCCAGTGGTCGGTCTGTTTGCAGAAGTGACAGACATCAGATGCCTTGTTCTTCTTCTACTTCTTGGGTTTGGTAGCTTTCTTCTGGGGCTTCTTTGCCTTTCTCTTTTTCTTGCCCGATTTGTTAACTTCAGCAAGCATAACCACAGTCTCATCTTTATTGAGTAGATCCTCGGCCCTCTGCAACAAATTGCTGAGTTCCTAGACGCTGACATTCGGTTTATTCATGTTGTAGTTCATTGTGAACGCATTGAAGGAAGAGGGCAAAGAATTCAGGATGGCATCCACTTACGTGCCAAGATCTAGCCCGGATCCAAGAGCTTCTAGTTCGTTAATGTAGCCCATCATCCGAAGACAATGGTCATGAACTTTCTACCCTTTGGTCATCTGTGCGGTCATGAACAATTTCAGGACCTTCAGTCAAGTAGAACAGTTCTGCTCTTCATACATCATCCTTAGACTGTCCAATATGTCCTTGGCTAGTTCGATCTGATCGAACTGCCTCTGTATTGAGTTGTCCAGTGATGCAATGACAAAGCAGCGGGCTAGGGAGTTCTTGTCCTCCCAATCTTGGTAGTCCCTCCTACGGGCCTAAGAAGCCCTATCACCCGGACGCTCTGGGGCAAGATTTTTCACCACTTTATCTAACTTTTCGGAAGTTAGGACCAGCATAAGATTTCTGTACCAGTCGGCATAGTTTGGGCCCTTAAGCTTGTTATCATCTAGAAGCTTTGCGAATTGACCGTTTGCCATTTTTTAATAAACAACAAAGACGTTAGTCCACAACCTTACTTTGATTCATCCTACATAGATATGGTTTTTAATCTATGTTCCATTCCCATTTGTTCATCTTTGAGATTCCCCTCCTTTCTCAGTGACGGAGACGACGAAGATGTCTCTGGAAATGTGGGAAATCACATGGGGTGCGTGAAGCCAACTGTTTCAGCTGCATAACCCCACCACCTTTCTGTGACGGATCATATCCACTCATCAAATGAGTTTCCCTTTGGCCTCTGTCAGACAAGGTTCAGAGTCGTTTTCAGGTAAACCTGTCTGTCCAGTGAGTGCACACCCATCATATTCAGGTTACACTAAGGTACCGTGAGAGAGTTCCCATTTTCTGGTGAAGCCCCTCCCACATCGGTCTATGACGCCCCTATCATCTTATGAAACACTTTAACAGATCCAACAGTAAATTGATAGCCCAATTTTATGGTGCGTTTCCTCATTACTGAAGGACCCATCATTGTGCTAATGATGGAAGGCCTTTAGAGAGTCCATCATATGGATCTCCCTATCAGACGCATTCATATTTGTTGGAGGGAACAAAATTACGCCCTAATTCTAATTTTAGGTCAAACCAAAGTGGCTCCCACTGACTTTCATAAAATCAGATTTCTGGTGGGCCTTAATCGGCTAGGGGTTCTGTACGCAACCCTTTTTAGGGTTGTAGGGCCCACAATGAAAGGAGGGGTCATCCAATGACCTTAAGGGACACCATGGCAATGATGTGCATTCAGCCATGGTGTGCGCAAGAGCCACTAACGAGTCATCATGGGCCAAGTGCTTATGGCCATGGTCGCAACACATCAAACATCCAATCATCACATGTAAAGGAGAAATTGATCCAATCAATTAACTGTTGTAAAGCCCATTAAACAACCCATTTAAAATTCATAACATTAACAATTAATGTCTACTAGGTGTATGGGCTGAATCGCAGTTAGCAGTTCGGCCCATACAGCTTTTCTCACAAGAGTGGGCTTTTGCAGTTTTAACCATTTAAAACTAGGCTTTACAAGTGGGCCGAATTAATCCCTGTAATTGAACATCAGATTTGGAATAGCAAGTGTGAGAAAAATGGACTGAAAAACAGTCCCCTTCGAACCCCTGATTCGGTCCAAACAGTTTTGGTCCAATCTAGTCTGAAATGGTCCGAAACTGATTTTCAATTCAAGAATTAATTCATGAAAGATCTGAAATTAATAATTTTGATTTTAAGCAATCACAAATCAAATATGGATTGTTCGCACCACCTGCAAAACAGAGGTTAATCACTAGGGTTGCAGTTTCACAAACTGCAAATCGTAGAAAGCGATTTCTCCATTTGCAAATCTCCAGCGCCGCCTTCTTTTTCCTTCTTCTTTAATAAAAAAAAATAAAAAACAGAAATCCTATTTCTATTAATTTATTACATTCTTGATCAAATCCTATACATTCAGTCTAGAAAAATAAAAAAATATTTGCAGATCGAATTGAATAGAATAAAGAAAGAGGGTGCGCAGACCATCTGCGCCAAAATTGCACTGCGATCTCCAGGTTTGAACATCCCATTAAATCAAAAATAAAAAAAAACAATTCTAAATAAATTTTGGATTTAATAAAATTAATTTTAGATCAATCACCCTTAACAAGAAACAGTTTCTTGAAATAATGAAAACAATCTGCGCAAATCTTGGCAGAACATCTTCTGTCCATCTGTGCAAGTTCAGATATGATTTTCTTTTGGTTCAAGATTCGAACATGTGGCTCTGATACCACTGAAAGAATGGTAGGATCCATCTAATGGATGCCATAAAGGTTGCGGAATGGGTGGGCGAATTTAAAAAATTTTCCTACCTTCTGCCAACTGGGAATCGCATTCCCTAAATTTAGAATACAATATTCAAGGATTCTACTTGAACCATAATCGAACCAGATCTGAACCAAAAAGAAAAAGGGAGGATTATACCTGATCCGGAGAAACAGTATCTCCCAAAGTTGGTGTTCACGCCCAAAGAAGACACCAAGATCCGCTCCTGCTGAAGATGACACAGCCGTAGGTGGAACGGAACCAGCAGAGTGCGTCCTACACACTGGATCTTTCGCAAGAACCCTCTGGAAACTCTGAACACTGAATCTTTTTCATTCTTTTCGCAAGACTGATGTCAAGAACTGATTTCTTGACTTCCTATTGCTGCAAAGACCAAATCTTGCAAGAGGGAATGGCGGCGGCTGGAGGAGAACTCCTGGGACGAAGATGGCTGAACTGCTTCTCTTCTCTTTGAAGTTTTGTATGAGATCCAATCTCTGTTCGCAGGATGATTTCTTGCCAAAAAACCCTTGGTTCGAAATCTGATATCTTTCTCTTGGGTTTCTCCTCCTTTCTTCTTGATTAAGAAAACCTCCTAATTAGGAGTTATCCCAATCCAAATCAGTATTTGGATAGGGGATTATCTTAATCCTATCTGCAGATTAGGTTAGCTTACTCTTGATCTTATCAGGAGTTTACCAGATTCAAATCTAATTTGAATTTGGTGTCCTGGAGTGGATAAGGTTAAAGGCCCAATCCTTTTACTAACATTAACCTCAGATTCGCCCCATAGATGGGTGGTCATATCAGCCCAGCTCGAAATGGGCTTTTGGCCCATTATATGTTCAGTGTTTAACTAATTTCCAATCTGCTGCCCAGTTGAGCTTCTTTGTATGGCGTGGGACCCAAGCATTGATCTACACACCAGCCACATGGGTTCGGCCCAGCCTTTATTACAAGGCCTAGCCGAATTCATTAAAAAACTCAGTGAACCCTTGAGTCCAACACATGGACCCTATGGGCCCAACACTTACATTAAATGGTCCCTGGGCCAAGCCTTCTTATAAAAACCCAGGGACTGTGGGCAGGTGCAAGATTAGCCCATCAGGTATTATCCTAAATGGTCTTACACTTAACCTCTCAGCCCTTAATGATCAAGCACTGCCCGACAAGAGATGACCTCTCCCTCGGCTGCAAGGAATAGTGCCGCTCTCTACTCACATGGATCCCGGGAATTAAAACCATTTGCAAACATTTCGAAACCATACATATATATATATATATATATAAATATGTTAATTTTTCAAAACAAAATTCCAACGATTGAAATCAACTGTCGACAGTTTGGTTTCCATTAGAGAGAGTGCATTCCCGATCATTACCTTTGTCCGACAAAGGGGCTGATCCTATCACTATGATCATCCACTCAGATGAATTCTCAGACAGTCCTAACATACCCAGGTTTTGATCCCCACCAAGGATCTCCCTGATTGGCATATCAAAGGCAGCCTGATCTGACACCTAGTGAAGTATCATAATCGACTCTAGGGGTCAGGTGTAACTTTTCAGTTTTTGCCCATCTGTCTCCAAGGTCCAGGGCAATACTAGAAATCTGGTCCAGTTCAAGAATTCGAGTAATCTCATACTGCATGTGCCTTGGGTCTTACCCTGGTGGCCGAGACAGGCCATCCCAACACTTGGTGGCACACCAGTATCAGCCTTGGTAGGATAAATCTCCCCAGACTTATCCAATGGCTGTGAACATTTAAAACTAACAGGAGTCACTATAAGTGTCCAGTTTTAGGGTTTTACACAGAATTATACCAAACAACATGAATCAAACATGCACTTTATTTATTTATACTAAATGTCAAAAGTACATCAAATCGGATTGAAGCTAAGGGCATACAAGACTGTCTAACATTCACCTCCCTTTCCTTCTCGCTAAGGAAAGGGGCCCCGAGCCCTCAGCGGCATAGCTTGACCTCAGCCTAGCCACCTTGATGGGGATGAAGTATAAGCCAAGAGAGCTAAGAAATTTGCCTCCCTTTTCTTCTCGAATGAAAGGGAACCTGAGCCCTTGGCGGCACAGCTCGACCTCGGCTTGACTCCCCTATCCTAATTTCCTAAGTGAATAGCTAAGTAACAGGCAACTAATTTTTGCTACTTGTGACCTCTCGAAGGGGGGCATTGGCCCCTAGCACACCAAAAAGAAAAACGCAAAGAAAGAAAGAATAACATGGCACAAGTTAGACAAATAGTATTTCATTGATGTATTCTTTCAAGCTTTAGAAAAAATGGCCTTGGATGGAGAAGGTTGAGCCCCTTAAAAGATTGACAAGGTAAAGAAAAAGGGAGGTGGGGAAGAATGAACAAAAGAAGACTTCATAGCTCTTCAGGCTTCATCGTCGACGTTCTCCTTAGTTGCTCCAATTTGTGTAGGTTGTTCTTTGTTAGCCTAGCCCTCGGACGACTGCACCCCGTTGGTTGGCAAGGACCCCTCGGCCACTGGATCGGGCTGAATCCCTAGCTGGCTAACATCAAAGTTAGGCAGCGAGGCCAACACTTTAGCTTTGGTGTCTTTGATGCCCTCTAAGTATGAAGTAACACTGAAGGCCGCCAACTCCTTATGGTAGGCTGGGGTGGTCTTCCATTCATCCGTGGTCCAGACCGAGGCCTCCTATGATCTCCTATCAGCTGCCTTGAGCCTCTCCTTAGTGGATCACAATTTCGCCTCGGCCGCCTGCAGCTTCTCCTGCATCTCCTTCCGCTTCCCCTCTGCCTCACCGAGGGAAGCCCGGGCAGCCCCCTACTGCTCCCTCTCAGCAACAACCTTGGCCTCCAGGTCTTTGCGGTGAAGGAACTCTTCCCACAATGCATAAGCAGACGCCACTTGGCCACTCTCAGCCTTGGCGACGTGGATCTCTAGCTGCTCTCTCTTCTCCTCTAAGGTCCTTAGCTGCTCCAAAAGGACCTCGACCTTGTCACAAAGGCCGATGGTAGTGGAAGACACCTGCAAAAGATAAACAACCATCAGCTAGGGAAAGCAAGAAAAAGAGGAAATGGGCCTAATTACTAGAGGAAGAGGAACTCACGTCGGCCAGTCAATCCTTGAAAGTGTCTCGGACACCCTGCACACTCACTTGGGTCTAGCAGTGCTTGTCCCCAGCTGAGAGCATCCCAGTTAGTAGGGCCCGACCGACCCCCGGGGTGCTCAAGGTGTCGCCCTCTTGAACACTCCATTGAGGGTGGAAAATCCGTCGCATCGCCAAGGGTAGCTCGTCATGATGTTCTGATGAGGTACGGTGCCTCGACTAGCGAGAACCCCCAGCAGCACCTTTGGTCGGGCACCCCCTCGACGTACGAGCGCCTCCTTCACCACCCTCGGTTGGGCTATCCTTCATGGTTAGTCTCTTCCCCCTTGGAGGCTAGAGGGGCTCAGTGGGCCTCTTTGCGGCAGGCTCCTTTCTCAGCTCAGCCTCTACAGGCTCCTTCCCTTTCCCAGCCTCAACAAGCCCTTTTGTCTTCTTGGCCCCAGCAAAAGCCTTCGACTGAGGTTCCCTCTCAGCATTGACGTTCTTCGGCGGCTTCTTCCTCGGAGGTCCCTCGCCTGAAGTCCTCTTTCGGTACTTCACCATCTCCAGCAACATTTCCTTTGTGTTGCCCTGCATCTCTGCAGAGAAAAACGCGAGCCTGTTAGTATGAGACGTAAAGGAAGAAATGTGACATATAAAGCCGATAGCAGGAGTTCCCCTACCGAGGCAAGTGGGGCTGAGACTAACCCACACCAAGGCTTCCTCTGATACCAAGGGCTCGGCTTGGATCATCCCAATACCTGAATCCGAGTTATCACCTTGTGCTCCTCATCCTTATGCTAGGGAATTATCCTCTCGGCCATGAGGTCCGGCTCCCCCCAGTCAAACCTGAATGACCAACCTCTGGATAAGATATAAGAGAGTACTTCTTCTAGTTATGAACGGGCGACGGGTTGTCCACCACTCTACCTCGTTGGCCTTGGAAGTAGTACAAACTTCCCTAGTAGAGTGCTGCCTCGGGACGAACATACACCGAAATATCTTCTCGGTCATGTTCACCCCTTAGAGCCGAGCCATTACCATCACGGTAATGATTGTCCTAATGACATTGGTGGCAAGCTGATTGAGGGAGTTCAACAACTCAAAGACGAGGGGGGTATGGGGAACCTAAGGCTGAATTGGAGGTAGTGCTCATGTACGCACACCTCCCCCTCCTTCGACAACCAGGGCCTATCACCTACGTCGGGGACTCTAAGCCTATATCCCCTCAGAATATGGTGCATCTTAGCAAGAGTCTTCACTTTCTCTATGTTAAGTTCACTATCCATGTCGGAGTGTGAATAGCACATTATTGTGATGCCTCGGGCCTCAGCCTTGGCTATGTCCTTAGGGTTGGGTCTTCACCTTCACCGCCCTCCACCACTTAGGGTGACACTAGGACATCAGTAGCAATGTCACCCCTCGGCCTCGTAAAGCCAATACTTTCATTGGGAGATTCATTGCCCCACCAACTGCACTTGGCGTCTCCTAGAGCAGTCCTCTCCCTCAGTACCCAGACCTCGAGCCTTTGAGGCAAGCCCTCGGACTCACTACCAAAACTCTCACTACTACTTATGGATGTGGTATGACAAGGTGAACTTGCGCATGACAGGTCAGGGAGGTCATAACACTTGGGACCAGAATCGGAGTATGACATGGCTAAGGGTGCAGTCCTTTACCTAGTAGTTGGAGTCAAGATAGAAGTTAAGGGATCAACTAAGAATGTGGTCGAGGTCTCTGGAAGCTCAAGTTGAAGAAGGCAAATGGTAGCAACAGCCTCAACCAGCGCCCTATTTAAAGAGAAATGAACGGCTTGGATCGCTTTAATCCAATGAACACAAAGCAACTGACTTGATATTCCGAATCGATGCGTGACACGTATCGTTGACTTTAGGAATGCGAAACAACACCGAGAGGGTCAGTCGATTCACCCTCCGACTACGGGCCAGAAGTGACCCAACTCAGGCGACCCAATGCCCGTCTCACGTATGGTCACAACCAGTCAATGCCGAGACCCGCCACACATATGACCATGACTCGACGCCTTTCTCACGTACAGCCATGACCAATCTACATTGAGACCCATCCCATGTACGGTCATTACTAGTCGATGCCAACACCCATCTCGCACATGGCTATGAAAGATTGATCCATCTCTCGTCCCATACATGGCAACGATCAGCTGATACCAACGCCTATCCTGTGCATGGGTCGACCATGACTTTTGTGAAGCACATGGCTAAGGGGCACAATCACCTCATACCCGTACAAGGCACGGTACCTAGGGGTGTAAATGAATCGAATTCGAATCGGATAAGGCAATATCCGAATTTGATTCAATATCCGACGGATATTGAAAATTAATATCTGAATTCAAATCCAATTAAATATTCAAATATTTGAATTTGATTAATTAATTATTTTAGATAATTAATAAATATATAAAATAAATATTTTATTGATATAAAGTATACAAATATATAAATTATTTATATAACTTAATTATTATATATAAATTATATAAAATGTTTTATATATTATATATAAGAATTAAATAATCGGTTGAATTCGAATCCGATTAACTATTCGGTAAGAATAGGTTATCCGAATTCGACCGATTAGATATTCAAATTATCCGAATTCGATTTAATTATATCAAATATCGAATTTGAAATCGGATTTTTGAATACTGTTGACACCCCCAACAGTACCTAGCCCTCGGCCCTCCATGATCCCAAGGTTCAAAGTATCGAGATGTATTGGTTGTATCGGCTAATACGTTTCATGCCAATGGCTTCCCGATATGCCCCTCTAGGGGTTGTATCGGGTCAAACACTAGTTCAGAGGGTATTCGGGCCTTAAATCGACCCCTCTGATCCAATTTCGAAAAAAATAAATAAAACCTAAAAAAAGTACCGATATCGGTGTATCGGCCTGTGTCGATACTTTGAACCTTGCATGATCCTCCTAAAAGGTGGAGTCAACTCTAAGGCAGCTGCTACTAGACAACAAAGGGAAGTCCTCAGTAGCCGAGGCTGATGCCTCCACACTTCTAGGATGACACTCTCTCTAACCTAGTCGAGGTCCTTGCCTATCAGCCCTCGACCAAAGAAGTAGAGTTTTCTTGTTGTCATCGGCCCATCCTTGGTAGCAACACGAAACAAAGACAAAAAGATGCTTCCATATACCCTCTTACGTACATGTACTGAGGAATCCTTTGGGAGAAAGAGAGCATCGTTAAATGTAAACCTCTTAGTAGCGATGGAAATTGGACGGCTTGCCCAACCTATCTAACCCGCCAACCCATTAATGACCCAGTTATATAAAATTAAATGGGTTGGATTCAACCCAAACCCGCTTTAACCCAATCCAACTCCGCCCAAACCCATTAATCTTATATTTATTGACTTAAAAACCAAACTAACTCTCTCTTAACAAATAAGTTGGTCATAGTTTGGTAGTAACTATAGTTACTATTTACATAAGTGATAAAGGTTCAAATCACATTACATGCATATTATTTTTACGCAAGCGGCGAAGCCATTTGACTATGTTCGAATTTCGGGTTTGACTAAACCACTTAGGTTTAAACCGGTCAAACCAACTTGAACTATCTAATTGGATTATCTTTGAACTAATCACATCAATGGTGGTTGAACCGTTTAGATTTGGATCAATCCAGTCAAATTGGACCGAACCGGTTCAATCAATAGTGGATTGACTTGGACCGAACCATATCAAGTTTGTGCATGGGTTTGGGATCGAACCAACGGACCCGAAGCGGGTCAATGTAAGTAAATCGGATCGATCTGAATTTGGATCGGGATGTGTGGATATTGGTTAATCGGGCGGTCTAGACTGGGCAAAGTGCATGAACACCGAACCATTATGCCCGAAACCATTTTAGGTTCAGGTCGGGTCGAGCTGTGTAAATATTGGTTGAATTGGATGGCCCAAACCGGGCAGAGCAAGCAGCACCGAACCATCCCACCCGGGGTCTATTTCGAATTCGGGTGAACCCTGATCGGTATATGCTAGATTGGGTCAGTCCACGTTGAACTAGTCCAAACTCAGGTCAAATTGATTTGAATTTATGGGTGAAGTGTGTTGATTCAAGACAACTAAATTTAGTTAATAATTAATAAAAAATAATACATCAATTATAAATTATTTAATTCAAATGAAGAAAAAAAAAACTAAGAAATTAATACTTATGTCTATAATAGTTAACCCAATGGTTATCCACAACCCAACCCAACCCAACCCATTTAAATGTACGGGTTGAGTCACAGAACCCACCAAGTAAATGGGCGGGTTAGGTGGATTAGATATTGGGTGAAAAATTACCACCCACCTCTCAGCATTACACATTGGTCCCAAGAGATTTTAACTAGAGCATCGTTAAATGTAAATCTCTCGGCATGACATTACACATTGGTCCCAAGAGATTTTCAGTTATCCTGCTGGTTAAAAGAAGTTATCCTGCTGGTTAAAAGAAAACCTCTCAACCTGGTAATTACACATTGGGCACAAGTGATTTTTGGGTATCCCATCGGTTAAAAGAAAACTTCTCATATTACACATTGGATACAAAGAACTTTTTGTATATCTATCCGTTAAACTCGTCATTCTTGCCATGGTTTTCAAAACCAGACCGGATGGGATGGTCGGATCAGAAAAACCGAAACCTGACCGGTTCCATTTTTCCTCAAAATCATTGATTTTGATCAACAAATTGCTGAACCGGCCGATTAACCATCCAAACAGTTTTGACCATTTTTCAAAATTTTTAATTTTTTTGTTAAAACAGGTCAGTTGTTCAAGTCAAATGGTTAGACCATTCAAACCGGTAACCAGATCCCTGACCGGTTCAGTTTTAAAAACCATAATTCTCGCAATCTCACTTTATACAAGACTCAGATTTTAATTTATGAATTAAAAATTCCATTTTGCAAGCTAAGAAGAGCCTTCTATACACCCTTCAACTTTTAGGATTAGTTTCAGCCCAAACCTAACCTAGTACATTGACACCTATATTCTTATCTTTTATCTATACACCACACCATGAATTGGCTTAATCCAATATAAATTTATTACAAATGAATCAGGTCAAATCTAATTTAATAAATATTTTGGACTAGATTTGTCTAATCTAATATGTCTCCATGATCACTATTTTTTATTATTAATCTCTTTTATTGTCCGTATGTCTTTTGTATGCCTTCTAATTTCATAGAATGTCCATCCTAATGTTTATCAAACACAAAAAAAAAGCAGGCACGCTGATTTTTATGACCATTTGTCCTTTACAAGCAGAATAAGTCAATGCTTGAGCAGCTCTGTTTAGACTTCTATTTACATGAACAAAAAGTGTCTTAGCAAAAAGTTATATAAGCTTTCTGAGCTTTGGCTAATGGAGCTGCTCGATCCAGGTGCTTCTTTGCTACTCAGAAAACGTACTAACTTCTCGGAGTCACTGTATATATATATATGTCTTGATCAGTTAAGGTAGAAACTGCTTCAAGATCCGCTATTAAAGCTCTTATCTCTGAATCGTAGCATGAAACCGCCCAGTATGGCCTCCCTTCAGCAATGGTTTCACCTGTTGCACGTTTGAAGATGAAACTTCTTCCTGTAGTTCCTGTTAAAGGGTCAAAAGATCCATCAACCTGTAACACATTTTGCGTGAGATTCAAGCTAGGGAGCAGCAATACATGTATTGTTGTTTTGCATGGAAGTGTCAAGCTGATAGCTTCGCAAGCTGTTCAGCAGTTCAAGGGGGCTCATCAGAATAATCTTAAACATTAGGTTGTTTCGAGCCTTCCAAATCAGATATAGAGTTATGCTTACTGTACAGAAGACAGTAAATTTTCTCGCCCTTAACCAATTCAGAATGATTTCATGGGGTGGTTTTTCTTTGATTTTATCTGGATTGAGGCCCGAGAGATTTTGAAGCCATATTGCTCGCGCGTAAGGCCATGTGAAGAAGAGGTGTTCAAATGTTTCTTTGGTTTGCTTAAGGAGCAAGTTAATTCTTCTGGTTGCAGCCACGAAGAACACCTGTCTTTGGTTAACAGCCCTTCCCATAAGAACTTCCACATGAAGATTTTCACTCTTAGAAGGAGATTTTTTTTCTGTACATGAAGAACTTCCACCTGAAGCCAAGGATGCTATTAGATTTCTGTACATGGAACTCAGAGAGAGCATTTAAGCAAAAATAGGTTTTCACTGGTCGTTTCAACTATTCATCTGTAAACTTGGAAGCATGTATAGCCAAAATGTTATGCCACTTTAGCTTAACAGTGTAATCCCAACCACTCCATACAAGTTTTTGGAATATAAATGTATAACGGAAAGAAGTTGAAGAAAGATAGTGACGGGACCAGCCATAGAGCTACTCTGATGTCTGAGTGGATTACGTTAGCGTAGGAACTAAAGAAAGTGGAGAAAGTTCAAGCTCTGAAAAAACTTCATTCTTCTTCTTCTTCATTGCTTTTCACTTCCTCTCTTTCTCTGTGTGTTTCTATTTTGTCTGCTCTCCTCTTTCCTTGTTCCACTGATCTGTCCTTTGAACTGAAAACCCGTCTATATCAATTTTTTTCTGAACCCAGAAGTTCACTGGTAAACAAATGATCCATCGCAGGATCAGCAGGAGGTAATCCCGCCGCCCCAACACCACCACCGCCACTACCGAAAAGTCCTTGCATCCTCTTCAGGTAAAGCCAGTACTTCTAGAGATGACTTGCGACGTTCTCTGTAAATAAACCAAATGTAATTCTGTGAAGTTTCAGGCATATGGAAGAGAGAAATAGGATGAGAGACAGAGAAGAAGAATGGGAGTGGACGGAGCAGAAGAAGAAAGTGAGAACAAGAGAAAGTGTTTTGGAATGGACAAGAAAAAAAGAATAGACACGTGCTATTACATGCAAAATGGAGGGAGAGATAAGTGGTGAGAGGAGAAAGTGTTTTGGAATGGTAGAATACTGATGTATTTCATTCTATTGCCAATCGGCATATTTATACAGTAAGCTACTGCAATAAATAGAAAGAAAAAAAAATAGAAAGTACAAGAATAGAAAGAAAAACTTTCTAAATCAATCCTTCCACAATCCAAGGAATATATACAATTCTATTTTTACACAACTACCAAATATAGATCTGCACTAGTAACCCCACATTTTCCAACACTCCCCCTCAAGCTGGTGAATAGAGATCCTCCATTCCCAGCTTGGCTATAATTCTTCGAAAGTCTATACTATTGAGCCCTTTAGTAAGTACACCGGCCAGTTGTCCTTTTGTAGACACATAGGGAGTGCAAATCAACTTGCTGTCCAGTTTCTCTTTTATAAAGTGTCGGTCAATTTTGATGTGCTTCGCTGTCATGTTGAACAGGATTGTGAGCAATATTGATGGCTGACTTGTTATCACAATAAAGTTTCATAGGCTCTTCTCGTGGAATCTTCAGGGTGGTGTGTCCTCATGGGTGACTCTCTAATATCATGGAAGTGCAAGAAACAACTGATTGTTTCCAAGTCCTCTACGGAAGCAGAGTAGAGGACAATGTCATCTGTTTGTAGTGAAGTTGTTTGGCTTCAATCTTTATTTCAGGAGTTAGGACATTCCTCTCCTATGCCCATTCCTCTGTATGCGGATAACACTAGTGCCATTAAGATTGCTTCTAATCTTGTCTTTCATGAAAGGACAAAACATATTGAGGTGGACTACCACTTTATCCGTGACCTGTTTTCTTGCAAACTCTATCTCTCTCCCTCATGTTGCCTTTGATATGCAAGTTGCTAACATCTTCACAAAGGCCATGACGAGATCCAGACACTTATTTCTAGTAAGCAAACTGATGCTCATGCCTCTACATCAGTTTGGGGGGGAGTGTGAAGAAACTCCTTGATGTACCATTTTATTGTAGTCCTTTTTGTATTGTTTTCTTATTTATTATTATTTTCACTTCAGCCCTGCAAGGGCCTCTCTATAAATTCTCTAAATTGTGTTGCCCTACGGGCCTCTTTGTAATTTCTTTAATTTCACTTTCTATATAAAGGACCCTTGGGGTAGGGTCGAATCATACATTCTTCATCCCCAGAATTCTGTATTCTGCTCTGGGTTTGTTGACAGCTCCCACCCAGTAGAGAAGACCAGAACTCCTCCAAGACTTGTCAGAACCGAAAGATTTTCTGAGTGAGAAGAAAAACAGATATGGGTGACACAACTAGTCAGGTATCCTCCCAAATAAAAGCCTCCAAAGAGAACTAGGATTAGGGTTGAAGAGAACAGCCCTAACACAAGTTGAAACACCCAGAGAACAATACCCCTAATATGGCCAACAAGTGAGCAAGGAAAGAACAGAAATTATAGAGCAGCCTGCTCTGATACCATGTCAACAAACCCAAAGAATACAGAATTCTAGGGTGAAGAAATGGATACTTTGACCCTACAAGAGCTTAAGAGGCAAAATTAGAATTTTATGAAAATTTATGCATTTCTGTATTTTTGGATAGTAGGGGTATTTTTGTCATTTAGCAATTTTATGTGGGATCCATTGATAGGGTTTCATTTTTTTAGTTATAGTTTGTTTAAGTTTAAAATTTTAGAGTCATTGCATAAGTAGGATTAGAGTTATTGAGTGTTCTTTGAATTGAAATAGGATATGATGGCTTAGTCTGAGTCCTACTAGGATTATTGAGTCTAACAGTTTGACTCCTAAGACTATTATGAGTTTAACAGTTTGACTCCTAGGATTATTATGAGTTTAGAGTCTATAAATTATATTGAGTTTCTTCAGCTTATGCAAGCTATGGTGAGTGATTCCCATGCTCTAGAGTGATTCTAGGCACCCTGTGAGTGATTCAAAGTATTTTCTCTCTTCTTCTCCCTATTTTATCTCTAATTCTTCCAAGAAGCCATTACAGCCATCGAAGCCAATGACTTTGACCAAGAAGATCATTCAACATTCTCAAAAGATGAATGATATTTGGTCTTTGGACTTCAACATCCTCTATTTATGACATAACTGACAAGACCAATCAGTACCACAAATAGGAAGGAGAAGCCACTGGAATGATTTTTGCTAATCTCTTTTCTCATCAACTCCTGTTCAGTTAAATAATTGATCACAAAAATACCCCTACTATCCAAGAAAATACAGAAATACATAAAATTTCATAAAATTCCAATTTTGCCTCTTTAGCTCCTGTATCACTACCCCAATGGGCCTTTATATAGATAATGGAATTAGAGAATTTACAGAGTGGCCCTTGTAGGGCAACAAATAAAATATTTATAGAAAGTCCTTTGCAGGGCTGAAGAGAAAATAATAAAATAAGAGATACAATACAATATGAACTACAGTAATATGGTACATCGGTGAGTTTATTCACATTTTGCTCATGTTAATAAATCATGCATTTTTTTTTCTAGTGATATCTCATTAGTATCACTATCAAATGTACTTTTTCTATTAATAAACTTCCTTTTTTATTGACTACTAAAAAAATAAATCATGCATTTCTTGTAGTTTGAGTAAAAGTCATATTTTGCCTTTTTTCTATTTATGATGTGCATTATTGCGTTCCTTTCTAAGTTGATTTAGAGTAATGTTTAGTTGTCACCCATGACTTCACGGTTGGGCTACAAATATTTTGTGATTTTTGTTGATGATTGTACTTGCTATATTTGGATATACTTCATTACATAGAAATTAGAAGCTTTTCTATGTTTAAACTTTTTCTTGCTCTGCTGAAGAACCAATTTGACACAACTGTGGGAATATTCCATTTAGATTTAGGGGGGCAATACATTGACGGAGACTTCCAATTTTTTTTCTAAGGGAACAAGGTATACATTCACAAAAGTCATGCCGTGGCACTCTACAACAGAATGGGGTTGCAGAACGAGAACCTTGTTGTAGGATTCCCATGGTCCTACTTCCTTTTGGGTGGAGGTAGCTTGTACAGTTGTTCATCTTATTAATTTGATTCCTTAGTTCTTGGTAATACTTCTCCATTCCAAACATTGTTTCATTAACCACCAGACTTCTCTTCTCTTCATGTTTTTGGGTGTATGTGCTTTGTCCACCTCCTCCCCATGAACAGACTAAGCTCATCCTTAGTCTATCATGTGTGCCTTTATGGGATATAACTCCGACCACAAAGGATTTATTTGTTGGTATACATTCACCAAAGTCATGCCGTGGCACTCTACAACAGAATGGGGTTGCAGAACGCAAAAACTGGTGAGAACCTTGTTGTAGGATTCCCATGGTCCTACTTCCTTTTGGGTGGAGGTAGTCATCTTATTAATTTGATTCCTTAGTTCTTGGTAATACTTCTCCATTCCAAACATTGTTTCATTAGCCACCAGACTTCTCTTCTCTTCATGTTTTTGGGTGTATGTGCTTTGTCCACCTCTTCCCCATGAACAGACTAAGCTCATCCTTAGTCTATCATGTGTGCCTTTATAGGATATAACTCCGACCACAAAGGATTTATTTGTTATGATCCTCAAGTTTGTCGAATCAAGATTTCTAGAAATGTAGTGATTCTTGAAAATATCTCCTTTTTTAGTCATATTGCAAAGTGTCCTACTCCTTTTTCGGTTCTGTGCTCCTTTGATACTACAAGTTCTTTGGACTGCTCATCAGGTCTTGCTCCATCTCTTATTCAGTATGCAAGAAGGTGGACAACTGGTCAAGAACCTATTGCCCTAGCTCCAACACTATCAGTTCAAGGTAACTCCTCCAATGATGACACTGTAAGTTCTCTTCCTACTTGTTATTCTGATGCCTTACCCTCTTCTCCTCCACCTTTATGTCTCTCTACTTGCATTTCTAAGTCTCCTAACCGCTATGGTTTCTCTCCACCCTATATCTCCTTTTCCGATATTTTGTCATCTACAGAGATTCCTAAGATTTACTGGCAGGCTGTCTATTCTGCATTGGAAAGAAGCTTTGAACACTGAAATTCAGGCCCTCCTAGAAATGTTACATGGGATTTGGTTCCTCTTCCTGCTGCCTCCATCATTAGCAGTAGATGGATCTACTATGTGAAATTGATAGGTCCAAGGCTCGTTTGGTGGTATAAGGATATAAACAGGAGTATGGCATTGATTATGAGGAGAAATTTGCTCCTGTTGCCAAGTTGTCCATAGTTCGCATTGTGCTTGACATCTCTATTGTCAAACAATGGGACATTTATCAAATGGATGTTAAGAATGTTTTTCTACATGGACATTTGAAGGAGATGGTATTTATGAAACCCCCTCTAGGATATCGTGATGATCTTACCATGGTCTATCAACTAAAGAGATCTCCATATGGACTCAAACAAATTCCTAGAGCTTGGTTTGAGAGATTTCCTTCTGTTATTACAGATGTCAGTTTTAAGAGTCCTTATTAGAGATCTTAAGGGTCTTACACATGTGAAGGGTATTACTCTTTTGCTTTTATATGTGGATGGCATCCTTTGGATGCCATGTAAAGAGATCTCTATACTCAGCCATAGGGTATTACTCTTTTGCTTTTATACGTGGATGGCATCTTTATTATTGGAGATCTCAAGGGTATTACTCATGTGAAGGGTCTTCTTAGTAAGACCTTCAAGATGAAGGATCTTGGTCTTTTTACCTATTTTTTGGGCTTTATGGTAACTTGGTCTTCTCAGGGCAATTTTGTCAACCAATAGAAGTGCACTATAGATTAAGTCACATTGGCTCATCTGACAAATGAAAAGCAGGTTGACACCCCTCTTGAAATCAATCTGAAGCTCTCTAAAGATGATGGTGAACCTCTTACAGATGCTACATTATATCAGCAGCTTGTGGGTAGTCTTATTTATCTTACCATGACTTGTCCCTTCCTATGTTGTCCAAGTGGTTAGCCCATCAACTTGACAACCACATATATCCGTTATCCTTAGGATTATTAGATACATTTGTGGTACTTTGTCTGAATGCATGTTTTCCTCATCATCATCTTCCTTGGACTTATTTGCTTATACCGATGTTGAGTAGGCAGAGTGCCTAGGCACTCAAAGGTCTACAACAGGATGGTAAGTTTTCTTGGGTGATCCTCTTGTTTGCGTTTGAAATGGTAGAAAACTGATCTGCTTCATTCCATTGCCAATCAGCATATTTATACAGTAAGTTGAAGCAATAAATAGAAAAAAACTTTCTAAATCAATCCCTATAATTAAAGGAATCAATCCTTATATTTAAGGAATTATATTTTTCCACAATCCTAGGAAAACATATTCACATATTTCTATTTTTACACAATTACCAAATATAAATGCTAACTACCAAATATACATCTACACCAGTAATCCCACGTTTTCCAACACTCCCCCTCAAGTTGGTGAATAGAGATCCTCCATTCCCAGCTTGGCTATAATTCTTCTAAAGTCTGTACTATTGAGCCCTTTAGTAAGTACATCTGCCAGTTGTCCTTTTGTAGATACATAGGGAGTGCAAATCAACTTGTTGTCCAGTTTCTCTTTTATAAAGTGTCAGTCAATTTCGATGTGCTTCGTCCTGTCATGTTGAACAGGATTGTGAGCAATATTGATGGTTGACTTGTTGTCACAATATAGTTTCATAGGCTCTTCTCGTGGAATCTTCAGGTCTTCTAAAATTATCTTCAACCAGAGTAATTCACACACTCCTTGTGCCATAGCCCTGAATTCTGCCTCTACACTTGACCGAGCCACTACATTTTGCTTCTTACTCCTCCAAGTTACTAAGTTTCCTTCCAAGAAGGTACAGTAACCAGAAGTGGACCGTCTATCTACTGGAGACCCTGCATAATCGGCATTTGTATATGCTTCAAGAGCCAGTCCCCCATTTCTTCTTAATAAAATTCCTTTCCCTGAATTGGCTTTCAAATAATGCAGAAATCGATGAGCAGCCTGCAGATGAACTTCTTTAGGATTATGCATAAACTGACTTATTACACTTACAGCGTATGCAATATCTGGCCGTGTATGTGCAAGATAAATGAGTTTTCCAACCAGTCTTGGGAACATCTCCTTGTCTACACTTGCATTCTCGCTGGCTTCTCCAAGTTTATGATTGGGATCTATAGGCGTGGAAGCTGGTTTATGTGCCATATTTCCTGTTTCTCTCAAAAGATCAACAACATACTTTTGTTGAGAGATAAAGATGCCTTGTTTAGAATGTGCAACTTCAATTCCGAGAAAATACTTTAGTCTCCCCAAGTCTTTTATCTCAAATTCTCTGGAAAGGCAGTTTTTCAATGCTTCATTCTCATTTTTATCATTCCCAGTAACGATTATATCGTCCACATAGACTAATAGTGCAATGACTCCCCCTGAGGTTGTGTGTTTGATAAACAATGTGTGGTCACCTTGACTTTGCTTGTAACCTGTACTAAGCATCACCTTTGTAAACCTTCCAAACCATGCTCTCGGAGATTGTTTGAGGCCGTATAGTGCTTTCTTCAACCTACAAACTATGTTCCCCTTAATGCCTTCTCCAAAACCCGATGGAATGTCCATGTATATCTCCTCTTCTAGATCACCATGGAGAAATGCATTCTTTACATCAAACTGTTGCAAATCCCAATTATAGTTAGTAGCCAAAGACAGCAACACCCTTATTGTATTCATTTTAGCTACTAGGGCAAAAGTTTCCTGATAATCTACCCCATAAGTTTGTGTATATACCTTGGCTACCAGTCGTGCTTTGTACCTTTCTAACGACCCATCAGATTTGTACTTAATTGTGAACACCCATTTACAACCTACAATCTTCTTGTTTCTTGGTAGATCCACAACTTCCCATGTGTTGTTCTTTTCTAGTGCCTCCATTTCCACTCTCATGGCTTTTCTCCACTCCTTATTAGAAAGTGCCTCGACTAGAGTATTAGGAATTGGAATGGTGTTAAGGCTGGCTAGAAAACTTTTATGGGATTTAGAGAATCTTTGGAACGACACAGATTTGGCTAAAGGGTACAATGGGTGTTTGGTACATTCTCTGGTTCCTTTTCTTAGTGCAATAGGTAGGTCCTACTCAGACTGTGAAGGTGCAGGTTCAGGTTCTGCATATCCCTCAGTTCCAAGATTAGGAGTTGAATCTTGGACTTGCACAAGTTGAGGATCTGGATTTCTTCTCCTAGAGTAAACCTGCATATATCTCACATCATCATGCACATCATTGGTGGGGTTAACAGTGTCTGAATTTGGTTCAATGATCGGGTTGTTTGACTCTTGTTGAGACTCGGGAATGTGGGGCTCAAAGGATTGTGACTCAGAGGGATGTGATTCTGGACGATTGGATGACTGTGAGGAGGGTAATACATCTAAGGAGAGTAGATCCGAGGCCTTATCTTCCATTAATGAGGGCCCCCGCTGAAGATAAGGTTGAGTGAAAAAGGATTGTCCCTCCTCAAATGTGACATCGATGGAGGTGAAGAATTTTCTGGTGGTTGGATGATAACATTTATAACCTTTCTGAGTTGGGGAATATCCCAAGAAGACACACTTGATTGCTCGTGGATCCAATTTTCCCTTATTATGGACATGAACAAAGGCAGTGCAGCCAAAAATTCTTGGTGTGAGATTATTTGAGGTTCGAATATCAGGGTAGAATTGAGAAAGGACTTGTATTGGGCTTCGGTTGTCAAGAACATTAGATGGTAGTTTATTTATGGTGTATGCAGCAGTAAGGACAACTTCCCCCCAATATTGTTTTGGCACACGGTTTTGAAAGAAAAAGGTTCGGGTGGTTTGCAAAAGATGGCCATTTTTCCTCTCAGCTATCCAATTCTATTGGGGAGTGTTAACACAGGAGGATTCATGCACAATGCCTTCTTTCTGAAAAAATGGGGACAAATTCTAATTAAAATAATCTGTAGCATTATCATATCGAAACCTTTTAATTCTCACACCAAATTGAGTTTGGACCATGTTATGAAAGTTGGGAAGAATGGTACCCACATCAGATTTAGACTTAAGAAGAAAGATCCATGTGACCCTAGTGCAGTCGTCAATAAATGTGACAAACCATCTAAAACCAGTAATGTTGGGAATTTGAGAAGGGCCCTATATATCCGAATAAATCAAATAAAAAGGAGTTGAAGATCTATTATTGTTGATTGGGAAAGAAACCCTTTTGTGCTTAGCAAGTTCAAAAACATCACAATGAAAGGTTTCAACATTAATTCCTTTAAACAAGGAAGGAAGCATTGTTTTTAAAATAGGAAATGAAGGATGACCAAAGCGGAAGTGATGACGCCAAATTAAATCTTTATTGGAGGTAGATAAGAATGACTCGTGTGTGACATGCATAACAGCGTGAGATGGTTTGCTGGTTGCTTCAAGGTAGTAGAGTCCATCCCTTTCCTTAGCAAGTCCAATCTTCTTCCCCGAAACCTGGTCCTGAAATACACAGTAAGAAGGAAAGAACACAACATTGCAGTTCACATCCTGGTGAGTTTATGTATAGAGATAAGGCTAGTGGATAACTTAGGAACATGAAGCACATTTTTAAGCAATAGGGATGGAGTAATTTGAATATTCCCAATCCCTGCCACTGTGGTGAAAGAACCATCAACAACACAAATTTTTCTATTACTAGGATATGGTGTATAGGTGAGAAAATGTAGTGAAGAGGGTGTCATGTGGTCAGTAGCTCCAAAATCAAGAATCCATGGAAAAACACTAACCGAGGCATGTAATCCTAGAGATAAAGACTCACCTGAGAGAGCAAGAGAGGTAGAACCACTTCCTGGTTTCAAGGATTTCAGGAAGCTCCTTAGCCTTTCAATTTCTTCATCATTAAATGGTCCCTGACTTGAGTGTTCTTGCTGCGGGGTTGTGGAGACATTATGGGCCTGTTGAACTCCTTTTGAAA
Source organism: Nelumbo nucifera (assembly GCF_055504915.1). NCBI lineage: Eukaryota > Viridiplantae > Streptophyta > Magnoliopsida > Proteales > Nelumbonaceae > Nelumbo > Nelumbo nucifera. The sequence goes on from NC_142654.1 coordinate 58,246,407, forward strand.
CTCCTCGATTTCCCCATTCCTTGTTGGATGTGGGAGGTTTCCCATGAAGTTTCCAGCACCGATCTTTTGTGTTTGGACTTCTTGCAATAGGTGCACCAGAGGTTATCGTTAGAGTCACGGGTAGTTGTGTCACGAGCCAAGTTGTGATTGTTCTCACCCTTTGAACCATTGTAACTTCCTCCCCTTGCCACCATGGCTGAGCCTTCGGGATCTTTAGGCTCAAGCATGATTCCACGGCGGCTTTCCTCAGCTCTAACAAGGGCTACGACTTCATTCAATGGAGGCACTTCTTCTTTGCCAAGAATTTGTATTCAGACCTGATCAAATTCAGCATTCAGTCCGACCAAAAAATCATACACCCTATCTCTTTCAATAAAATTCTTCAAGATCATAGCATCATTGGGGCACTTTGTCTCAAGGACCCGATAATGATCAAGCTCATGCCACAAATTTTGCAGCAGATTTGCATACTCTGCAACACTTCTGCTCCCTTGTTTGGCCGCCATTGTCTTCACTTTGACCTCACAGACACGAGCAACGTCATGGGATTTGGAATAGGTTTGTCGGACAGCATCCCAAATAGCCTTTGCAAAGGGAAGAAACATACAAGTATCACTGATCTCGGGTGTCATTGAACTCCACAACCATGACATAATCATGGAGTCCTCTTCATCCCAAGCATCAAAATTTGGCTCGCCCAACTTTGGCCCTGTTCCAAGAAGGTGACTAATTTTTCCTTTTCCCTTCAAATAGGAACGCACTAGTTGTGACCACTTCAAGTAGTTCTATCCATTCAGTCTATATGTTGTCTGAATATTCTGCAAATCACCAGTGTGAGGATGAGAATTTGTTGCTCCTTCATCGGTTTGGACGGGAGCACTTGTTGCAGTCATGTCGGCCATTGTTAATGGAGAAAAAATAAGGCCAGCAGGAAAGGAGAATAAAGGAAGGAAGAATTGGCCGGAATAAAGGAGAATAAAGGAACACTTCTGGTTACAGATCAACACTGAAGGCCAGAAGAGAAAAACACGAAAAACTGGCAATTAAGGCCAAAAAAAAACTCAAGGTTGACAAACCTAGAGCTCTGATACCATGTTTTGGAATGGTAGAATACTGATGTATTTCATTCTATTGCCAATCGGCATATTTATACAGTAAGTTACTGCAATAAATAGAAAGAAGAAAAAAATAGAAAGAAAAGAAAATAGAAAGTAGAAAAATAGAAAGAAAAGAAAATAGAAAGTACAAGAATAGAAAGAAAGAAATAGAAAGAAAAACTTTCTAATCAATCCTTCCACAATCCTAGGAATATATACAATTCTATTTTTACACAACTACCAAATATAGATCTACACTAGTAACCCCACGTTTTCCAACAGAAAGGCATTTGCCTCTCATGCAATGGAGAAGCTGTTCAACTACGGTGTTGAATAGTAAGATTCCGTTTTGCGAAAGGGGAGAGCACCCCTTTCGCTTTAATATATATATATATATATACTAGCGAGGGGCGCCCATGCTAAGCACGGGTGAATAATACTGAATAATTGGGAGAATAAAAAATGAAGAAAATTGATAGCAATTATATTGGCAGTCCAAGTTCTTGATTCTTCGTAATAGAAATAATATAGAATAAAGAAAAAATAGTTTATATATAAAGAGGTGTTTCTTTAAATAAGATCAATACAAATTTCTGAAGGATAAAGAAGATTATTCATCGGAAAAAGAAAGAATTGCAGCCTAATATTTCCATTTGTGTAGGTCTCATCCTCACCCCTATGACATTGAAACAACTGCAACCTAATATTTCCATAAAAGAAGATATTAACAATATAACTCACAAAAATTCCAAAATGGTTCTCAAAGAGGGTAAAGAACACAACAATCTAAAACATGCTTACTTGTCATTTGAACATTTCAATCAGATATCCTCATGTTGCCATGATTCAAAAGAGAAGTGAATCCCTATATAATTTTTGTAGGACAATGTGCATTTTTTGAGATATGGAATACCAGTCGTGGCTCCACCAATCTGTTGCTAACAACAATTGCCTCCTATGTACAAAAAATGGTCCAAATATTTAGATTAACAAATGGCAATTGAGATCCATAGTTTAAAAATAGGTTACCTATATTTATTTTGTATTTGAGTATGCCCGAAAGCCTCTTCAAGGGTCTCTCTCTCTCTCTCTTATATGCATAAAAGGCATTCCCTATCTCTCTTCCTCAACCCTATTATAAAGATAACAAAGTCTTCTTAGAGGAAACAACATGAGTCTTTTTGCAACTAAATAGCTAAGAAACAATTTTATTGATATTGGTGAACGCATTTGGTCTCCTCCTTGTTTACCTCATTCAACATGAGTCTCTTCTCCATGTTCTAGCAGTGTTGGGTAATCAAGATATCAACGGTTGAGACCATTTGTTCTCTGGTGAAGAACTTATATAGTTTCCAATAGCAACTTTTTTAGCTCTTGGATCCTCCACATCAAATTAATCCATCTTCCATTAAGATCATGTAGATGGGAGCACCACCCCCTCCCCCAAGGAAAAAAAAGGCCCTGCAGGTGTGGCTCCTAAATATGGATGGGTTATTCTTGGGCAGTTCTATTATCCAACATAAATTTCAAGGTGTTCTTCAGGGCATTAAGCAATAGCATATTCCCCATTCATTCAAGTACTTCTAATTGGGACCACCTTCTTCCCAATTCCCATTGATGGTTATATTTTCAAATGCAGGAAGATAACCTTGTTGAAAAGCATGGAGAAACATGGATGGTTTCTACATGCTTGTCTCTGTAGTGATTGTTTTAGAGATGGAAAATGATTTTCCGTGGAATGGTCCTGGCAATCAGAAGTTCCACCTTGTGGCATGGTCACAGGCAAGAAGAAAGCAAGCGAAGAGATGGGCACCAGGCCATTAAGTGCTACGAATAAAGCCCTCCTAAATGGTTTTGGTGTTTTAGTGAAGAACAAGAGCATCTACGGAGGAAAGTTATCTGTGGTAAATATGGTTTTCCTCAGTTTAGGTGTTACTCATGCCAGGCAACAATCCCCCATGGCAGCAATTTGTGGAAAGGAACAATGCAAGTTTAGGGACAGTTCCTCAAACACATGACATCTAAAGCTGGTGAAGGCTCTCACATTCTGTTCTGGACAGATTCTTGGTACGGTGATGGACCTCTTGTTGAAGCCTACAAGAATCTGCTCCATATTGGTGCAGAAAAATTTCCAATGGTGACTGTTATGAAGTAGAGGCTGGCCAGGTGGTGTGGACCCAAGGCTGAGATGGAACATAAATGATTGAGAGGTAACCACCCTGCTCTCCTTGTGAAAAGAAGCATGACACAAGAATCTGGAAGCTTACTAAAGATGAAGGTTTCTTCATTGAGTTCCTTCTAGAATTCCATAATTGCCCCCCTTCAGGACTCTTCCCTTGAAGGTTATCTGGAATGCCCATGTCCCGTCCAAGGTACCATTCTTCTTGTATACTGCAGTTTTGGACAGAATGCTAACAATCAATCACCTGATCTTTTTTTGCTAAGTTCAATCACTTGATCTCTAAAGGCATGATGCTGACCAAGATGTGTTGCCTACATCAGTAAGATAGTGAATAAGTTCCATAGTTTCTGATTCATTGCAAGGTGACTTATGAGGTTTAGTGTCACTTCAGCTGGCTCTTTACTTGGCTGATCCCAGGAAATCAAATACTGTTGCTTTCATGGCTTTCAAAAGGATATTTTAAAATAAGTACAATCCTTTGGAACCTTCTGCTTTTCACAATATGCTCATGAATCTGGAAGAACAGGAACAGTATTATCTTTGATCTTAAAAGCAGCACCATAGAGGTTTTAATTGGGAGATTTAAGAACCATTGATTAGGTGGTCACTTATTTCTAAAGACTTTTATGAATATTCTAATGATCACATCAGATAATAGATGGATGACTTTCTCTTCATGGAGACATTAATGGGGATTAACTGTTGTATCTCTTTGTCACAGTTCTAGCTCGGCATCTATGCCAAGTTGTACTTTGAGGGCTGATCCTCTTGTCTACCTTGTTTATTCTTCTTGATAAATTCTTCATTTAGTACTCTGGAATACAAAGTAGCTAAAAGCCTAAAACACTTGTAACCTGTTTTAAGTTTAATAAATAAAACTACTTTTCCAATCAAAAAAATTACTGTCAAATTTAGGCTGAAATACAGAAAGAAAAGGCATTTGCTTCAAATAGCAGCAGCAAACTTGTGTAGATTAATATTTAGATGCCTAGACCTTAATAAAATTGAAAGAAAGAAAAGAGATGGTTTCCATCAAAACATGAGAGACGTAGAGATAATTTTCTTTGCAAAACCAACAGAAAACAGGGCTATAAGAAAATTTATTGATAAAACATAACTACTTATCCATGGATTGAGATAAATGAGATGCTCAAAAAGAATTAGCAACAGTCAACAATAGAAGAGCTTTTGGTTTATAGCTTTGCATTCTCTTGTAATGTGTCTACTGGAAATTCATACTGACTCCTTTTAAAGCAAAATGGATGGAAACACATTTAGAAAAGTTATTCTAACACTATAGGTTGGGCTAGATAAAGTGCCGTTGCTAAAGAAACATGTAGGTATTACCTGCTCCTTCCAAATCAGCAGTTATAGTGCCAAGCTTTACTGCAAGGGGGTAATTAGTTTCTTTGTAGTGTTCAATAGCATGGTTGTTTCCACCACTACCATCCCAATTTCTCCTCCCACAAAGGATCATCCCATCAGTTAGATTCAACCATAGGTTTTCAGTCTTGTCACACTTAGCACATTTCCACCCAGATGGAGGGACAATGACCCCATTGTCAATCTGTTGAAAGATTCATGGCATAAGCACTGACTTGCTTCTTATCAGCTGTCCATGCTGCTACTTGCTCTTTTCGCTCAGCACTTTCAGCCATTAAGATAACATCAACTGCCACTATGACCTGCAATTTCGAAGCATAGGCATGTCTTGGCAATTACAACCAAACATATTCTCTTTTGATATAATAAATAATGAGAAACTACAATTACCTTTTCTGGCAACTCTACGGAAGGAAACGAAAGCTAGACAATTTCTGGCAATATGACAATGTTATGGGATTCTTCATATTCAGGTTCATGGTTGTCGAAACCACCCTCCATACCTGCAAATAAAACAGAATAATGTAGAGAAGGGTGTTGTTTTTCATAGTCGAGACATAGCTTCCACCGATAAACAAGAATTCATCCATGGCTTGAATAAAGAGAAGGAAAAATAATAAATGTATGTTTGTGTGCAAATAGCTTATTTGATAGCAATCCAACTCCACCATTAGAATGCATTTGGTTTCTACCAGAAGTTTCAAACAATTCGAATGATAGTACGGTAACGGCAAGGAAATAATAAGCCTACAAGATATATATTTATGACAGACAGTTTCTAAATGCTATAAACCTCATCCATTTTTAAATATATGCATAGACGTGTACAGAATTAAATATATACCGATTGCCAGAAGAGTCGGTTTCTTGAGGGGCCTATCTTCAGGTACCGGTTTTTTCGTCTGCTTTATGTGGTACTTGACCTCTTGCTCAAACCCCCACAGTTGGACTCAAGAGAACTACCGCAGAGCCCGTTGTTGCCGTCGAAGCCAGCAGCATCGAAATCGAAAAAGAAGGAGGGAATCGTACCAGAGAGATGGTTATTATCAACCGAGAACTACCGCAGAGCCCGTTGTTGCCGTCGAAGCCAGCAGCATCGAAATCGAAAAAGAAGGAGGGAATCGTACCAGAGAGATGGTTATTAGCAACCGAGAACTTCTTGAGACGAGTAAGACGGGAGAGTTCATAAGGGATTGAATCGGAGAGACGATTGTTGGCAAGTTTAAGACTATTGAGAAGCTTGCAATCGACGAGCTCAAGAGATGGAGGCGAAAATCATGGCAGAGAGGAGGATGAGAAACAGCTGGGATCGATCTCTCGATCTCACCATGGCGAAAGCGAGTCCTCGTCCTCGAGCAGTTCAGGTTGGGGCTAGGGTTTCAATATGGCAGTGTTGATGATGGCGAGTAGTCGAAGAGCAGAAGTAGCGGCGAATTGACTTCAGTTTTGAAATCAGTAGAGAGAGAACGCGGGGTGAGGACTAAGGAGAGAAGTGGAGAAATAGTGACACGCGCTATGCATGCAAAATGGAGGGAGAGAGACTTGTCTTTCATGCATTGTTTACACGTGGAAATCATTGATATAATACTATTGTTTTGCGAAAGAGGAATGGGCAAATACATTCCTTTCGCTTTAAATATATATAAGATAAGATTTTTATGATTGAAATAGTTTTTACCTTATTTATTTAATAAATAAAAAGAATATGAATAAATACATTTACCTGATAAATATTTCCAAGAAAATTTTATTCGAATAATTAATTTACCGAAAAATGAACGAGACTTAAAAGGCAAAAGACATTATCAGTCCATGAATGGTTTTCGTCCTTTTGTTTGAGAATGCAAGGAGACAGAGGGTGGAAATTTGCAAAAATGTGTTTACATATGACATAACCCTTTCTGAAATTAGGGTGATTCCTTCGGGGTTTAATATAACCCAAATAAGATGGATCAATGGGAACCCATTAAAGTTGATCCATGATTTATATGGTCCCATGTGGTTACCACATTAACTCGTACTACTTTTATTACTTAGATCCACCAATTCCGACCCATCAATTTCATAAAGGATGGATTGTTGTAATTCTTATTTTTCTGCTAACGACATTTTTTTACTACTTTTATTACTTAGATCCACCAATTATTCAGACCCATCAATTTTATTATCATTTTAGTATTTTCTGTTAATATTTTATTATCATTTTTTGGGCCTTGAATTAAAATTTTAACACTTTAAAATTAAATTTAATATTTATTAATTCTGAATCAATTTCAAATCCATTAAAAATATTTGCATTAATAAATTTTAAAATTAATTACTTAATAAGAAAATAGCATCTATTTTAAAATAAAAAATTCATTAATTATTAATTTTAAAATTAAATATTAAATATTTTAAAAATAAATTAATCATTTTAATTTTGAATTCCATTTAAAAAAAGTATATACATTTTAAAAATAATTAAATTAAGATTAATTTCTTATTTTAATTGAATTTAATTAAAATAAAAATCTTACATTTGATTAAAATTTTATTAGCTTTTATAAATTTTTCAGTTAAGTTAAAATCAATTTCATTTAGTAAAACCCATACACCACACGAGGCCCTCTTAGCTAATATATATATTATTTAGAAAAAATGTATGCTACTAAAAAAAACATGATACCAAAAGAGCTTTGACCAATCAACTTGTGCTGGTGAAATTTGATAAATATCACATGTCGTTGATTGTTCCAGTGCATGAATGGTAAACCCATCTGGTCTTAACCAACTAATCTTTGAATATATTAAGCTAAACTAGTGGGGCCCCGTGCGATGCATGGGATCACTCCCTGTCCCTCACCCCCGTTGTCAGGACATTCTACCCCATCCCCACCCCATCGCTGGTGGTGGGGCAGGTTCAAGGTGAGGCACCCATTCCCTGTTAGGGATGGGGAATCCCCAAATTTTCCCCACTTGAGGCAACCACCTAAAAATAATCTAATTTAATTTATTGATATTTTAACAAATAGGAATATGAGAATTTGGGGGTATTTTAGGATTAGATTATGACAATTTAAGGGTATTTTATAAATGCCATTGTAGGATCCTAGGATTATAAGAATATGAGGAAAAATTAGAGATATTTTAAAAAATCAATATTGAATCTATTGATATTTACTAATTTACCATCGGGTTTGGGGAATGATATGCAAACCCCGTCCTTGATTTGGAGCAAAAATATTTTCCCCGTCCCACTTTGTTTCTTCCCATCACTATTTAAAATTTTAGAAAACTTACCCCATTAGGGGTTTGCATACAATTAATTTAATTTTTTAATTAAGCTTTAGGTTTTTCAGATTTTTAATTAATTTTTTATGTTTTTCATTAATTTTTGCATATGAGTATTTTTCAATAACTTTCTGTATTTTCATCATTTTTTTTTTTTGCATATTAGTCACTACAAAATTAATTTGCGTTTGCTTTCAGTAAAAATAAATACCATAGTTAATAAAAAATACAAGTAATTTTCAATATTTTTCAATAATTTCTGACTTGGGTATTATTTTAATAACCATCCAAGCCATAAATAGGTTGAGGTAAAAAATTCATAATAGTAAATTGATATTTATATTGAATATCCGTCCAATTTAATATGAATAAATTGTTTAACCATTAATTTATATTAACTTTAATATAAAATATTATTAATTTTCAGTATTTTTTAATTATCTATAGTAGAATTATTTATAAATAAGGTATAAACACATGAAAAATGCACATTTTAATAGATATATGAAAAGAAGCATTACAATTAACAATACCAAGACTCTAGAACGCGTACACATCTCACAATAATTATCACTCTATTTCAATTTTCAATTTTTATTAATTTTTAAAATTTTTTATTTATTTAGTATTTTTATATAAACAATAACTCGATTTTTCAAATAATAAATATGATTTTATTTTTAACATATAATTTATATGTGAAATAAAATATATAAATACTTTAAGATAGATAAAATAGATCATTTTTATAATTTTTAGCTTTTATTAAATTTCTAGAGAAAATTAAATCTTAAATGGATGTTAATATAGATGCTGTTGGCCAAATGAGAAATAAGCCCCCCAGAGTCCCACGTATAGATTATGGCTTGGTTTAATAACTGTTCTAGTGCGCGTGTTTGGTTCTAAGTTCTAACCAAGTTGTCCAACCATGAACCATATCATCCATCAGATTTGACATTTAAAAAACAAAAAAATTAAGAGTTGGTAAAACTGGAATTTGAACAGGTTGCATCAGCATCATACCACATGGGCATTAGATTCTAGAACTCATCAGTTATCTATCCGTTTATCCATAATGGAATCAGATCGGATTTAAAAATGATACTAGACCCGACTAATTAATTAATTTTACAGATTTATATACCAAATGATGCTTGGATCCCTGGTGGTCAGTTACAGGTCTAAATATTGAGGATGTGACGATTAATTAATTTTATAGATTTTATAGATTTATTTCCACAGAGAGGATGTGACGATTACAGATACCAAATATTGAGATTTTCTTTGGACCACAGAAGGTTTTCCAGTTACAGGTTTAAAGTTCTAATTACCTACCAGATATGATATATGCATGACAACTCCAAACTGACGCCATTGCTGCAGTCACTAGACAAAATCCTCCCCGCTCTTCCTTCCTCAAGAAAGAGACCCCTATACAGAACTTTTGTGAACCTCTTCTCATGTAGTGTTGTTCTATTCAACACTCATGAGAATAAAAGGGAATGGAAAACCAGTTTACACTTTAACATCAGGAAGTAGCTAGCCATGAAGAAGAGAGTTGGTTCGCTCTCAGACAATCAGCTAAGCATTGTTGGGTGCCCAGTCTGGAGCATCCTCTTGAACATGTCCATGCCAAATGTAGAATCTGATGAACTGTTCAAAGCAGCACCCATGAAAACGTCAGTAGCCAATCAATAGTTGAGAACTTAAGATCAATTAAAATTTATACAATGACAAGAAAATAGGAAAGTGGAATATATTAAAGGAGCTAAGATGAAGTATACATATTCTTCTAATGCTTCAGTGGTTTCAATGAGGACTAAACTTATGGCCATAATGCTATTTAGTATTTAATCAATTGAGCCACATGCTTGTGCCCAAGTCCCACAAATTGTCATAACGTGTGTAGGAAATAAGCTCCATTTTCTCAAGGATGATCATGTTGGAAAGTGTCTATAGAATTTGAAGGGTAACAACAAGATTGGCAAAATTATGTTGAACGTCTTTCCTTTTGCTATTATTTACTTAATTTAGCTTGAAAGAAATGCATGTGGTTTTTTAATCATGCCTTCACTAAGAAAGGGTATATGGTGCTTTCATGGCTATCAATAGCCAGATTCACATGCTTTACAGACTTACAATAGCCAGATTTACATGGGTGGGTACCATATCATGTCCAGCACAACAATATGAAGTAGAAATTTCATGATTTGCACCTTGTTCAGTCCTGACCTTGCCAAATCTGGGTCACATGGTTTATAGCTAGTCATCCTTGTCTTTTGTTCTGGGCAGCACAGAGGCCCTGTTGTGAACCTTCTTATTGTACATAGGAGTTATTTTATATTAGTTTTAATAGTTTTGAGTGAAATACCATCTCTAGTTCACCGCTTTAGAAAAAGGTGGGGGCACGAGGAAGATTGGCAGTTTTGGAGACCATGCCATGCTCACATTTCCAACTTTTCTACAAAAACAAACTTATAAGTTTACCAAATTGATGTGTTGTATACTTCCTAGCAATGTGCTAATGTCCACATTAATGGTATTGCATAGAACACAGTAGAGTTCCCAAATATACATCTCACAAAAGACATGGAGATGATGAGTGAAAAAGGTGCCATGAAGGTCTGACTTCATAGAAATTCCAAACAACTGTGAGATCACTATGCCCAAGAAAACCCATTCCAAGCTTTTAGAAGCATTACCTATTCCTCAAAAAATTCAGATCTGAAGCCACTCAATACAACAGTAAAAGCTAATGACAAAAGAGAGCACAACCAGAACCCAAAATATGGAGCTTCAAGAGTTTTAGTGCCTAGGAGTGTGCCCTCTTTTGGTATATGGAAAGGCATTTTGAAGCTCATAATAACTTTCATCCTCGCTTGGGCATTTCGGCTTTAATGTTTCTGGGAAGATGAATGGACCCGGTAGGCTATGTTATTTATACATGAACAATCAGCTGTACTAAATATATCTATTGTATCCATTTCTCTAAGCATACTAGGATCTCTCTAATCGGGTTTAATAGGTGAGCTAGTCACTGTGGCCACTGGCCACTCTGACAATATTGGATGGGATTTGCCTAGTCACCCTCAATAGCCGATGATGAAAGATGCAACTGCTTGATAATTCAGATGCCAGATAATCCTAAAAGATACCATTTTCCCTAGCCAAGACACCTCCTGTCCTTGCTAACACCCCAGGGTCTCTTTTTTTTTTTTTGGAAAAGGAAAAGTAATATTTATTGAGAAAGAAATACACACCAGAGGCTGAGATCAGTCCCTGAACAGGCAGACTGATCTATTCAGAAATTACATATGCCATTAAGACAAATAAAAAATACATCTGACACATTACAGTTTCTAAAATCTTCCGTCACAGACAACCAAGAAATCAGCTTGCCCACTAACTTCTGAGTTAAGTCCTCCAGACTTAGAAACTTATTACTGAACACCCTTCTATTCCTCTCGGTCCAGATACACCAAATTACAGCACTTGGAATCATCTTCCATAAAGTATTCTTTTTCTTGCTCAAGCCCACAATATGCCAGCCACATAACAGCTCTTTTACCGACCTCGGCATCACCCAACAAGCATTCAAGGAGCTGAGGAAGTGGTTCCACAGCTGAGCAGAGAATGGCCAGTGAATACACAAATGATCAGTAGATTCAGCACTGCACCCACAAAAGCTGCAAGATAGGTCCGAAATCTGAATTCCCCTGCTCACAAGGTTCTCCTTGGAAGGGCATTTGTTAAGAGCCATAGTCCAAACCAGGAAACTGGCTTTAGTCAGACTAATGGGATTCCACACTTGCTGAACTGGGAAATCAGGAACACCCCTCCTACAAAGCATAGCAGCCAAAGATTTAACTGAAAACATCCCATCAGAATTCCACTTCCAAAGCCACTTATCCTCCGAGCTATAATCCAACTCTTGAAACTGGAGACAGGTCAGGAGATTCACTACCTCATCCACCTCCCAATCAAAGAGACCTCCACCAAGCATCAGATTCTACAGCAAATCTCCAAATCCATTTACATAGAAGGGCAGAGTTAAATTGTTTCAGCTTCCTTATACCTAGCCCCAGGGTCCCTTTTTAGCACCCATCAAGTTGAGGTTTGACCAATCTCACATTTGGGAGTTTGGAAATTGTTCTAGACATTCTACAGGAGACTATTGGAGGAGACAACTAGTTTTATCTCAAGTAGTTTGACTAATCTTTCCACACCTGGGGGTTTGGAAACTCTTCCAGACAATCTACAGGAGAATATTGGAGGAAAAAACTAGTTTTATCTCAAGTCAGTACTCAGTAGATGAAATGCTTCTATACTCATCAATATAGAGCATTGAGAAACCAGTGCCCCCAAGGGTGGAAGCTTTTACCTGGCTAATAGCCAGAGGGTGCTTATTAACTCAGGACATCCTAAATAGTAGAGGAAATCAATTTCCAAGCAGATGCGCTCTATGCTTGTCTGGTAAGGAAAACATTTTTCATCTGTTCTACCATTGCAGCTTCATATTCCCAATATGATCCTACTTCTTGAAGCTGTTTAAAGTGGATTTGTGGTCAATTTCAGATCAGTCTGAAATCTTTGGTTGCTGGCCAAGAATTCAAGGTGGTACTAAGGTCAAAATGCTGTGGAGTTGCATTCCATTGTCTTTGTGTTGGGAAGTATGGAAGGAAAGTAAACAGAAGAATTTTCGAGAATAAGAAGAAAAGTGTCAAAGAGGTGGTGGCACGGATCAGCTCTTCAGTGATTGGTTGGGTGTTGATACTGCCAGAATTTCAAGGCTTAAAAAAAGAAGACTTCGGGGAAGATTTTTTCTGTTCTCTGAATTTAAAAATTCTCGGTGTTTCTGTATTGTTTGCTTTGAAGTTTGCCTTGTTTTTGTATTGTTACAGTGGGGGTGACCTCTTGTCACCATATTTAAGTTGTAATCTTTTATTTTAGCAATAAAATCTTTTCTTTATTTATCTTCAAAAAAATAATAATCAGCATTTGAGAACTGAAATAGCACTCAGTCTCTTAGAGCATTGAAAATTCCTGCATCAAGGATGTTTTGGAAGGAACGTTGAGGATCATTCATGTCTATGCTCCTTCTTCCCAACCTCAGTGAAGATCTTTCTATTAGTCTTCTTCGTTAAGATTTTTATAATTGATCATTCATTTATATGGCACATTTATCCTCACAGATGTATCATGTGTCAAGATAATTTAGGATAGTTCATCTTCTTCTGCAACCCTAGGTGGCATCTAGAGCTTGGATTATTTTTTTTCCTTTTTCTTGTAATAGCAACTTAAGAAAATTTATTGGTGAAAATAAGAGCCATATACAAGTAAAGAGGGATGTTGGACCACTGACAACAACCAAAACACACACACAGAGAAGTGTCCCAAGAAAAAGACTAGAATTTGATTCTAACTGGAACAAGTTTAGGATGTAGAAAGCGATACAAATATCCTGTTTGGGGAAATCTCTTCCATTTGGTTCTTTTTGTACTTAATCCATTTGTTTGATGTAACATATATTATTTTTCATTTTGGTCAGTTATCAAAAAGAATGACATCGATTATCAAAAAATATTCTTCTCTATCAAAAAATTGATGGGGTCTTTGCTGCACAAGAGACACAGATGATGCCCATCATAAGTGAGTATGTTAAAGGTTAAGCTATTTCTGCTGCATAATATAAAAGATATAAATGAAGGTTAAGCTACTAGCCTACTACAACTTAAAACAGGCACCTTCAAGGTTAAAATAACTGAATAGAACTCAAATCCAATTAAGATAAGTTTGGAAACCCAAAAGACACCAACCTCGGGATTGTGATTTCATAGGGAAATGAGACACCCTCAACATTTGGAACAGGAGGAATATGATCTCTTTTCTCATTGACAAATTTTATGATTTGAAACAAAACTTCATGAAGAGATGTTTCCAAGGCTGCTTGTCGACCACTTTTCTCCTCCATCACACAATCTATAATGAATCAAAAGCAAAAACCCTATTAGTTACTGCATCACAAAAGAGTGTAAATATGAACGATCAATCAGATTGGTTTCAGAATGGTACGTGTACCTCCAGGACCTATGATCACTTCGGAATGATGAGACTTTCTACGATGTGCTTTTGGGTGTTTTGTGATATTCAAATTGATATACCATTGTTCCCAATACAGGCGTTCTGTTTTGTTAGTGAACCAAGTTGCCTTATTGTTTTTTACCTCATAGAAAGATAAACATACCTGCATTATAATTTTTAGTAGTTAAAGTATAAAAAATCATAATAAGTTGCTCATGAATTGCATAATCCAAATACTCAACGCCCACTTTCATTTGATGGTAAAATTTGGACAGTGGGTGGCATGTAGCCATATTTACCAGGGCAGAACCTAAAGCAAGAACTGATAAGTGATAATCAAGCCTCAGAAATCATTAGGGTTTAGAGAATTACAAGTGTATTGCTTGTTGGGACAAAAAAAAGGGGCTTGGTTGAAATGGGCGGAACAGCTGACAACCAATCCCAATTTCAAGCATTTTTTCCAGGTGGAATTAGAAGAGTTAGGGTTTGGTTGGATGGTAGGGAAGCCAAAACCAATCTCAAGCTCAAGATGCCACTTGTTAGCACAAAAGAGCTAAAGCTTGGTTAAAAGGGTTAAGGAGCGAAGTCCTTATACTGCTAGGGGTGAGCAAATGGGTCAGTTCTACCAAGAACCAATTGGACCTGACCTTGAAATGGCCTTAGTAAGGCCAGTTCCAATTGGTTCTCAGGTAGGGTCCAGTTCCAAATCCTTGGAATCAACCCCCCACCCAGGTTGCTTGGGTCTGGAGGTTTATCCTACCCTGACCAACCCAGAGAACTGATCTTGGTGGAACTGGCCTAGGTGTAATTTGAACTTAGCATATGGGTTTGAATGATGAATTATATATTATGTTATATTGTTTGGGTTAATTGTGGACTTTATTATATTTGCATTGAAATTGCATTTAACTAAATTGTGGAATGTCTGTGAAATTGGATTATAGATTACTAATGATTATGTGATATTATTTAGGTTGTTCATGGATTATGCTTTATTTTCTTTGAGATTGAATGACTAATATGGACTTGAAATGTGGAATGTTTATGTTAGATTATTATCCAAAGTCAAAGCTTTGAAAAGGAAAAAATTAAAAAAAAAAACAGCATATTGTTATTTAAAAAGGAAAAAAAAAAGGTTCCATGGGTAGACCTTGAAACTGCCTAGGCTAGAGAACCAACCTTAAAACCGATTTGACATGGTACATTCTGGTTACGAAAACCTGGAACCAACCCCTACAAGGTAGGTTGTTCCAAGTTCTGCCTTGGAACCGGACCAAACCAACCCTTGCTCACACCTAATACTTATCATCTCCCTTTTTCCATACATTTCAAGTTATAGTCATTTCCCTAACTAAAATTTACATTCCACATTGTTTCGAAAACATTTCCAAGCTACTCATACATTTCAAGTTATAGCCACTCTCTCTTTCTACATTTCATAATCATAATATCTTTCTCTCCTTTCCATAACCCCCATAGTCTGTAGAAGTCAAGGCTCTCTCCCCAATGAAATTTTACATTCCTGCTACATTTTCTCAATGCTTTCCTAGTTAATTTCTGTAGATTTCATTGGTATGCCACTTTCTATATTTCAAGTCATAGTTACTCTGTAGATTTCATGGGTGTAGTGACTCTACATGTCAAGTTTTAGTAAGAGAAACTAGCTCAATATTCCAATCATAGTCACTTTCACTCTACATTTCCCAGTCATAGTCTAATCCTTCTTTATATCTCAAGTTATACTTCTCTCTCAGATCAAAAATTAAATTTCCATATCATTTCCTAAGAACATGCACCTCAACCACTGCCATGACTAGAAGCAAAAAAGTTACACTAGTAGTGGCAATCGCAAAGTTATCATCAGTGGCTTTAAGACATCAAATTAAAAAATTGACTAACCCTGCCCAAAACTAAACAGTAGAGATATACTATACCAATCAAAAGCCAATACCTTAATGGTGAATTTGTTCCTTTTTTTCTTTTTTCTTTTTTCTTTTTCTTAGTTTTGAGTGGGTAATTGAATGTTGTTTTGATATTGATTTAAGCAATAGTATCATTCCCGTCAAAAGTGTTTCAGGACTTCCATAGAAATATTTCCCTGGAAAGGAGATAAGTGTGACTTTCATTTCTCTCATCCTGAAGCTAGAAGGGCAGTAAATCGAAAAGACTTCAGGCCAATCAACTTACTCTATAGTTTCTATAAAATCTTGGGTAAGGAGTTGGCGGAAAGGCTTAAAAATGTGCTAAGCAGTGTAGTGTCTGAAAACCAATGTGCTTTTGTTCTTAGGAGGCAGATGCTAGACAGTATGTTGGTGGCAAAAGAGTTGATTGATTTGAGGAGGAGAGAAAAAAGACCGGGCCTGATCTGTAAATTGGACTTAGAAAAAGCCTACAATCATGTTAATTGGAGTTGTTTGGATTTCACTCTGGAAAAAATGAACTTTGGGAAGAAGTGGATAAATTGGACCAAGGTCTATATCACTTCACCTAAATTTTCAATACTGGTAAATAGGGAATGAGCGGGCTTCTTCAAAAGTTCAAGGGGTCTCTTTCAGGGGGACCCCCTCTCTCCCCTCCTATTTATTTGCTTGATGGAGATTCAGACCCAACTCATCCTTCAAGTGGGGGAGGCTGGTTTGTGGGAGGGTTTCTTGGTGGTGCCAGGAGAAGAAAAATTCCAAGTATTGCAGTTTGTTGGTGATACTTTGTGTTTTATTGATTGTAAGGTGGATCAACTGGAAGTTCTCTTATGTGCTCTGCTGGCTTGAAGTAGTGGCTGGTCTGAAGGTGAATTGGAACAAAAGTCTTATCATCCCAGTGGGCAGTGTGGAGAATATTGATTCCTTGGCTGATGTGCTTGCTTGTCAAGTTGGTCACTTGCCTATGGTGTATCTGGGTCTGTCTTTAAGAGCTAAATGCACCTCTTCCTTGATTTGGGAACCTGTTTTGGAACGGTTAGAGAAGAAAATTTCCTCTTAAAAATCAAAGTATCTCTCCCTTGGAGGAAGAATTACACTCCTGATGAGTTCCTTGTCAAATCTCCCTTCTTATTTCCTTTCCCTTTTCCTAATCTCCCCGAAGGTGGCTCAAAGAATTGAGAAGTTGCAGAGGGACTTTCTTTGGAGAGGTTGAGAGGAGGATAAAAAAAAATCATTTGGTAAATTGGAATCAGGTCTGCCCTCCTAAAGACCATGGGGTCCTGGGGATTAGGAGGATAAAGGTTTTCAATCATGCCTTACTAGGCAAATGGATTTGGAGGTTCGGGACTGAGAGAGGCACTTGGTGGAGAAGGTTAATTTCTGCTAAATATAGCTTGGATAGGGGAGACTGGATAACTACTGATTCCCTCTCCTCTTTTGGCTGTTTGATTTGGTTGAAAATTATACCTTCTCCCTAGTTTTTTGCAGAGGAATCAAGTCAAGGGTTTGAAATGGTTGTAGGCTGACGTTCTGGAAGGATCCTTGGTGCTCTGACCATCCTTTAGCTGAGCTTTTCTTGCAGCTATTTCAGTTAGCTTTGAACCAGGCTTGGGTGGCAGACTGTTATGATGTCCTGGGGGGTAGTGTGGTCTGGAATCTTTTGTTTAGAAGGAACTTTCAGGACTGGGAGATGGAGAATTTTGTTCAGCTTCTTCAGTTGCTATCTGGTCAGGTTATAGACACTAGTGTGGAGGACTCTTAGATCTGGAATGGGACTGCTGATGGGCTGTTCTCTGTGAAGTCTTTTGCCTTTTCCCTGGCTGACTATACTCTTGATAAAGTCCCTGTGTCTAAGATTTGGAACCCTGTTTCCCCTTCTAAAGTTAACGCCTTAGTTTGGGCTGCAGCTCTAAATAGATGCCTCACTAAGGTGAATCTTGTTAGAGGGGGTTTGCATGTGCCAACCTGTTTGCTCTGTGGACAGGGGCTGGAAGATTCAGATCATCTCTTCTTGCATTGCCCTGTGACTTTTTGGCTATGGTGGCACTACCTCTCTGCAGTTGTGTTTCCTGGCTTTTGCCTAGTTCTCTCTTGGATCTTCTGTGGGGCTGGAGCCTTCCTGCTCTCTCAAAGTTAGCTCAGTGTGTCTGGCTATTCATCCCTGTTGAAGTGACAGCACTGTTTGGGCTGAAAGGAATGGAAGGGTGTCAAAGAGTCAAAGGGGGTGGAATTAGTGTCCCTTTCTTTTGGAAAGCTGGTGTCTTTGGTTGCAGCTGCTAAAGGCTTTCAGCCAAACATTCTGGGCTCCCTGCTAAGAGCTAGAAGCTTGTAGAAGTTGTAAGTATTATCGCCTTTTTGCCTGGATGGGAGCTTGTCTCTAGGGGGCTTGTTGTATCTTGATTAAAGAGAAATCAAATAAATTACTTTACTTTCTTCAAAAAAGAAATTATTAGTTTTTTCATGTGGTTCTTCTTATGTTATGATAATGACAGAACCAACTACTACTTGTGTCAAAACATATAGAAACCCAGAGATTTGCATAAAGAGCAGGCTCCACAAGAAGTTCTAACTGAAAGGCAGCAGCACTATGTTAACCTGACTTTTCTTGTTTGGGTGTTTCTCTACCCAAAATATGAACAGGTCAATCTTCTCCTCTATTTTCTTTTCAAGTTCAGAATCCTCACATTGCACCTACACAGAAAGTAAAGGTTAACTGAACCACTGTTATGGCAGCTTGAGCACAAAAAATGTTACTGCTAATATCTTGAATCTCAAATAACATATGCATCACAAGTAGAGTTATTGTATTACTTATTGAATTGATGCAAAGCTCACATTCCATCTCCTTGTTCTGGGTAAATTTATTATACCGCAGGTCATGCACCACTCAAGTTCACACCTTGTTAGCTACTAAAATATTTGTTCAGAAGGAAAACTCTCTCTCCTTTTGTGTAGCTTTATACATCCACTAACATCCACTTTTATTATTCTTAATACAAAACAAACCACTATTTTTTTTTCAAAAAAAATAAAGAAAAAGTAAATATAGAAGTGTATGCCAAGTCAACTGGATAGAGCATGGGTTATGCAAACTCAATCCACTGTAAGATACACATATACAGCAAGACCTAAAAGGATAATTAGAGGTTGTTTAGTGAAAATAAGTGACTGTAGAACCTTGATTTCCTGAGTTTAACATGGATAAGAGTCTTAACAGAAACATTTCAATAGATAAAGAAACCAGAAAAAAAAAATTGACTTAAAACTTTCTATGTTGAGTTAAGTGTTGAAATTAAAGCTGAATATGCTACCTGAATCAACCACCATTCAGAAGTCCTCAATATGGGACTACAAAATCAATATGGGATGATTTCAAACCTCAACTTAACCCAATAATATAAGTCACCATCTAGACTAGGAAACAAAAGTGGGGAATCGCATCCAAGCAACCACCACATGATACCTTCAATGGACTAAGGAGTGGTAGTGAACAACAGCATGGATGCCATTGAAATCATAACCTATATGCTATCCAAAAAAAGTGATTGCAAAACAAAATATGATGTATAAATATCCACAAATATGAGCATATAAAGCTTATGGGTCCATATCAAGAAGAAAACAGCAGGACCATCAGATAGAATTTTATAAATAATCCATTTATAGAGAGTGTCCCTTAAGGAAGCAGTGTTATGAATGTTTTTTTTTTTTTTTTGATAAATGAGAATAGTTTTATTAATTCAAAAAAATAGCAGTACATTCAGCCTAGGAAGAGGCATGAGGTGCTACCTTCCCCTAGGACTGAGTTATAAACACTAAACAAACACAAGCCTGAAGCACAGTTACAAAGTGGCCCAAAACAGATCTCCCCTTGACAACCCTTGTTTGGCCAGAGAATCAGCCATTGCATTTGTTGATCTGCTGACCCACTGAAACCTGACTGACATATTCCTTGTCAGCCATTTAACTTTCTTTAACAGATCCCTGTAGCCCCAACAAGCTGTATGATATGCTGATGAACAATCTTATCTCCAAATGTTGCCATAGGTCAAATAAAACGGGCAACTAAAGTGGAAAAGATTCCCAATCAATATATGAGACCTGTGATATTATTTCTTTGGACACCATAAACTTTCTGGGGGAGCTACCACTAGCTATGGTGATAACAATGAATGTAAAAACTTCCTAAAAAGCAAGATAGAAAATGGCAAGTCCATGATTCCATTGTTTAAGCAAGCAGTGCAATTTACAAGATTCTAAAGAATGGTTAAAATGTTTTGCCTTTTTTTTGTTTTTTGCTTTTATTTTCAATTCCTTGTATTATTCATTTAGTTTGAACTAGTACAATTAAGCACTAAAGAAAATTAAATGTGAATACATCATGAAAAAAGATTAAATAGTATTCAAACTTGACATAACATAATATAAATTGTAACAAGGATTTTGAGACTTACATATGTAATTTCAAAAAGTTCTGAATCTTTGTCTTTGGGCCGTACAAGACCTAAAGCTCTATGAAACACAATAGTGTGTAGAATACCTGCAATCATTTTTACATCAGCTGGCAGTTCAGGTAAACATGAGGGGAATAGGTGCAAGGCTAACACAAACACAAAAAATTAAGAGGAAAATGATTATTGATAAAAAAAGGTTAAAATGAAAGAGATGAAATGAGAGAAAAGATAAAGCACATTATATTAAGAAAAGCAAGATATGCACATGAAAAGGAATAAAATGTAATAAAGAAGGGGAAGACAGCCTTCTTTCCTATGAAAAGTTATGAAGATAAGGTGGCTATCACTATATAAAAAAGCCCTATTCACCACTGATCTAGTGAGTCCATTAGCAATTAAAGTTAAAATGTCTTAGAGTCAACATGGTTTGAAGTCATAATAAAGCTTTTAGTTCTTTTATTTCATTTGAGAAATGGCCCAGTCTCCAAGGTCCTGCTCCCATTTTTTAGCTCCACCTATTTGTGTTGATGGAGACCTTATAAAAATAGATGAGAAAACCTACACTGTTTAGTCATACTCAACAGTCAACACTGGGAGAAGAACCATGACCTTGGATTTGGTGGAATCATTATCCCAAATGACCAGATAATTGTTAAATTCCCAAAAGATATATCAATTCAATCTCAAACAGTGCCTCCAGCCCCTGCAGCCCGCAGGGCTTCAAGAAAGCAACCCCGAGAATTCCATAAAACTGAGGGCAAGGGAGGCCTTAGGAGCTGGAAAAAAATGATTTTTGGTAAGTATCTCCTTAGGTCATCCAGCAGGACACCATAGAGTTCCTTAGAAGCTAAGGTCCATGTATAGATGTTCCTTTTGTTTTCAAAGATTGGGGTGTTTCTTTTCTTGCTAGACTGCCCACATAACTGTATGTAAATTGCCTTCTAATAGATTTTCCATTTCTTTCCCAAACTGTAGCACTCATTTTCTTTTTGACCATTCCCAAACTTTGGCTTTTGAATAGGACGTGGCCAATACATGCTACTAAAAGAATGCTTGGAAATAAAGCAGGAAGCTCAGTCACATTCTAGTGGAGGTACAGTCAAGTCCTTGGTGTCTGGATTAGAAAATGATTGATATGGAATAACCAGTGCAGTTAAGATGAAAACTGAAAAGGTACGGAAATGATTAGAAGCCATTTATATAGACCCATGATGAGAACCGTGTAATGGACAAGCCAAGCACCACTCTGTACTTTTCCCTGTATTTAAACATACTGGACCCAGTATTTAAAATTCGAGAGGATTTGGGATATTAAGTTCCAGCACTTAGACAATGATCAAGAACTTAGTGTCATGATAGAATTGCTAAAAATATTAAAAAAAAAAAAAAAAGAAAACTTTCTGAGAAAGGAGAAAAATGCAATATCATGAATTGATGGATGAAAGGAATTCCATTTGTTAATGTGTTTTATTCAATTCCCTTCTCACTTAGCCTCCCACATATATCTGGAGGAACCTTTAGCACATAAAAGGAAAGTAATTTCAACAGGTAAAGTCATAGATTAAGCAAAGAAGCAAATTGTTTTCCCGAACTCGAGCATGTATAAGACTTACAGACAGAAGTGCATTGACAGAAACTAAATGTCCTTAAACACTCATCCATTGCATAACAGGAACGTGAACACAAAAAACAAAAACAAAAAACTAGTCCGTATTACATCAATCCGCATAATCACTGACTCCTAGGTCAAACTCCACCTAGTTCTGCGAAGAATTAGAAGTAACAAGGTATCTTACAGCGCAGCACTTCCCGTATCTCAGAATGCTCCTCCACTTCCTACAGTCACGTAAATACATAAAAACGTAATCAGGCAACAGCATCGTCAATCAGTAGAAACATTTAACTGAATGAACACCGGATAATATCAATATGCAGATTTAGCAATCTGAAATCTGAACTTCATACAATCAAAGAAGAATGATGAAGAACCAAAAAGAAAAAAAAAAAAACATGAAAACAAATTTTCATACGCAATAGTGGATATAATTGAAGTAAGATAATAAAAGCTTCAGAGCCTCACCAGTTCTTTAAGGTGACAGACCTCGCAGTTCATGATGTCGTGCACCGAATAAACCTGCAAAATCGAATCCAGTTGAAGAAATAACCCAAGAAAGGCAGCAGCAACTTACCAGATGAAGACATGAGAAGTCATGAAACCCTAAAAAATGATCGAGAAAATTGAGCTGAGGGAAGGAGCAATCAATGTTCCTTGTTCCGGTTGAGAAGAACTGGCCTGAGCCTCGAAGTCAATATCGGTCATGGAAAATAGTTCTCCAGCTGTGAATGATTTTTAAATTTTAATTGAACCATTGACATCAGATTTGAGTGTTGCGTAACGTGTCAGATCAGACCGCGGCAATTCATTATTCATTAATCTACGTCAACTCAAAGTATTCGTGTGTTCCTGACTTCCCTCTCGACCGAGAAGATATAAGCACTGTTCCCAATGGTACCCAGAAAATACAGATACAGGCCTACAGCCCAAGGTAGACCCGCCAATGATGGATAATCTCACGGCTCTGGGTCCTTAGGCTTCTTATTAACCTTTCTGATGAGAAGTTTCAATTCAACGGCTAGGATTGAAGCAGAGGATAAGATTGTTTTTGGTTTGAAGGTTTGTATAGGTTTCTCAATCTTTCCATTCTTTTCTCTACCTTTTCCTTCAAGCCAAACATAGCCTAAAAGAGAATTGTTTTTTTTTTGGAATTTTTAGCTTGCACTCCGCCTCAGAATTCAGATTTGAACTGCAAACCTAAAACAATTCAAATTTATGAACAATTCCACCTATAACACCCATACCAGCCCATGAATTGGCATCAATTCCGAACTGATACCTACCCCCAACTGTAAGAAATCAATTCAGTAGGAGTGTGCATTATCCTAATAAAGATACTATTGGTTAGCACCAAAATCCATCGCAATGAAATTTGTTTATTCTTAAAACATTTTTCATTTCTTGCAAAAGTGCAATAGAATATCAGCTTAATACCTCCGAAATTGTTTTTTTTTTTATCAGACAAGGAAGCAATTAAGCATTAATACAAGCCATCCAAGATCTCTGAAACAAGTTTTGCAAATTGATATTCCATAGAGCGGCAAAAAGAATAGCTTGAGCAAGGGGGCATTCAAAAATAGGTGATTATAACTGGAATAAAATCCTTAACGGCTCTCCACATAAACAATTGGTATCTAGAGGGTATAGGGAGCTTCCAAATCCATTTAATACACTTTTTTTTTATCATTATTAAGAATTGTAAGACCAAATTGTTGAAGTTGGGCATAAATTTGTTTGGCTGAAAATTTACCCAATGGATGATGAATCCAAATCCAAGCCAGAGTAGTTTCCTCAGGAAAAATTGGCGTATTTAAAATTTCAAAGACTTATTCCTAATTCAAATGAAGATTGAGAAATTGTTGATTCTAGGATTCAATAGAAATTATAGCTGAAATGGGAAGATTTTTGAAGACAAAAGACACATGTTGAGGTAGCATTCTGAAGCTATTATTTAATTTAATCAAAGGAACCTGGTCCAAAGGAATAGAAGAATCCTTATTAACTAGATAACCAATTTTTTTTTTACATATCTTGAAGTTTAGGAGCAGTTAGTTTCCCGAAAAAGGAAAACACATTGTTCTTTAGATATTTTGATTTCCACAATTGAGCCCATAGTTTGTTTTGCTTATTAATAAACCTCTAGGCTAACTTTTTAACAAGACTAAATTTACCAATTTCATATTCTTTAATCCCAAACCTCCATTGCTTTTAAGTTATGCAATTCTATGCCAAGCATATCACCAAAAAGGATTGGGATTAGACTCGGATTAATTGGCCCACCAAAAGTCTTTTATTGTTTTCTCAATTTCATTAAGAGTATTTTGAGGAAATTGAATGACACTCATGGAATGGAGAGGTATAAAATTGGAGAACTGATTGGATAAGAATATGTTTCCCTGGCTAACTGATTGCAGAAGCTTTCCACTTATTCAACTTGATTTTGATATTATCCAAAACATAGTTGAGATTGTAATGCTTATTTCTAGACCAACACAGAGGATTACCTAAATACTTGGATTGAGGATTTAGAGTATTGATTTGTAACAGATGTCCGATCATTCTTCGAGGTCTCAGGTGTATATTTTTACTGAAATAAATGCTTGATTTATCAAAGTTGATCAATTGACTAGAACAGCCTTGAAACTAGAGTAAAATATTTTTCAAATTATCAAGATCCTCTCAAATGAGCTCTGAGGAAAAGCATGATATTATCTGCAAAGAAAAGATGGGATATAGGAAGAGAGTTTGGGGAAATTTAAATTCCTTTTAAACTACCTTCCTGTTCAACTTTAAGAAGCATTCTCGAAAAGACCTTTCGTTGCAATAATAAAAAATATAAGGAGAGAGAGGATCTCCCTATCTTAGACCTTTAGTAGATGTAAAATGTCCTTAAGAAGTTTCATTGATTAAGACTGAGAAAGAGATAGACGAGATACATTGATGAATGATTCGACACAAATCCATAGAAAATCCTAAAGCTTGTAAGGTATTTAATAAGTAGGGCCATTCTAGTCTATCATAGGCTTTAGACATATCTATCTTCATAGAAACATAGCATGTACCCCTTTTCTGATGTTACAAAAAATGGAATATTTCATGAGTGATGATAGAATTATTCAGCATCTGATGGTCAAGAACAAAAGCAGTTTGGGTTGGGGCAATACATTTATCTAAAACAATATGGAGATGATTCGCTAAAATTTTTGCAAGGTTCTTATATAGGACATTAAAAAGACTAGTGGGTCTATAATCTTGAACTTTAGTACTAATACAGGCAAAGCTGACCACTAGTCAGAAACTGCCAAGTGGCAACATGCGAGAGGCAAAGTTGTTAACTGACCAAGCTCACCTAGGGCAGGCTGACCTGACTTAACTTGGGCGAGCTGATCTGACTTGGATGACCTGACCTAACTTGGCCGAACTAACCTGACCTGACTTGGCCGAGCTAACTTGATTTTGAAGAGTTGACATGGTACCATCTCATAGGGGCAGAGCTAAGGGGGACCCAGGGGAGCCATGGCCCCCCTATGGTCCAAAAATTCTCACTTTTGTACAGTATTCTATGAAAATTTCCCCCTTCCCCCCACTCCCTATCCCAATGGTTGCCCCCCATATGGGCCCATCCAAATTTATCCCCCCTCCCCCCCCCCATAAAAAATTCTTGGCTCCTCCCCTGCCATCTCATAACATGCACAAGCAACACATGGCCAAGTTGATCAAAGCATCAACACCAGCACATTACATGTTGGCTCATTGCCTATCACGTGCATACAACGTGTTAACAAGGGCATGACAAGTGGACTGAGCTCCAATCACGTGTAAGAGACGTGTTGGTTATTGGATGAAGCCACTCTCCAATAAATAGGTGAGCCCCTCATTCATTTGGACACAACATAATGATACATTACATTACTATGCACAAGACACACTGGATACCTTAACATACGTCTCACATCATCTCACAATCTCTCTAGCTTTCTCATTGAGCTCTCTAGCTCTCACTAAGCTCTCCAGCTCATATCACGGAGCTCCCCAACTCTCTCACTAAGCTGTCCAGCTCACAATTTCTTTCCATGGTGTTACTAAATTACCCGTCAAAGTCCATGCCCCTAGGATATCACCCTAGTGCCTTAAACGTCTCTTTTGGTTGCATGTCTCCCTTAGTAGGTAAGGTGCTGAGCCGAGGTGACACCGTATTCTAGCAAATTTTCATCTTCGCCATTGTTACCAATTTCAATGCTAACAAGTACATCAACTTCCTTATGCTTTGTTACCCAAGTACCTTAATCATTTTTTATTCCTTCTATAGAATTCCTTTTTTGCCTAAAATTAGTACTTTTAAGAAAACAATTGTTATTTCTATCTCCTAAATGCAACCACAATTGTCTGGGTTTTTGTCTCCAAAAACTTTCCACTTGGGTTGATATTTCCTCAAATTTTCTATAGAGATTATTAATACTACCATTATCCCATGGAGAAGATTGTTTTGCTAGAATAATTTGATTCTCCAAATCCTTAAGTCTCAAGTTGGGATCATTAAAATGGGATTTGTTCCATTTAATTAGATAACTTTTAACTAGATCCATCTTCAAGGCTAATCTATAAGTTGCATGCCCATTAATTTGGAGTCTCCAACCATCTTTAATAACCTTTTTACAATAATTATTGGACAACCACATTCCATAAAACCTAATCAGCTTTGGATATTGATACTTTATAAGATTAATATCAAGAATAAGAGGACGATGATCTAACCCCAAAGAGACTAAGGCTCTATCAAAGGTTCTTTTTAGGCAATGTTCAGTTGTCCTTTTATTGGATCTCGACAAACTATCACCTCTAATTCCAATTTCCAAGAGATAATTAAGATAAAAAATAAGATTTCTATATTTTCTTGAGGTGGATTTAGAAGAATATGATGAGGTATTCGGGTCTGGTATTTATATAGAAGCAGCTTTATTAAAACCACCCATTGATTTTAATTGGTGAACTAGGGGTATCCAAGCAAGGTCTTTTGCATTGAGTAGAAGAGGAAGAACTAAGGGTATCATGGAATAAAAGTCGATTTAGAGTAGATTGGATCTAAGGAGCCAATTGGTACATTTCCAGAGAGAATTTGCTAGAAGCATGATTAGGGTTAGACAAAGGTTTTGGGTTTGACTAAGGGGATAATACTAAAGCTAGAGTATTATTAGAATCATTTAGAAAATCATCTTGACATTGATAAGTTGATTCCTAGGATTGAGATATAGTGGAAGGTCACAGGTTCATTACGAAGGTGGACATACTCCCTAAATTGTGGGCATTTCCAAACACACCTCATGTTAAGTTCAGCTCAACCATGGACATGGAAGATTCATGCTTCTTTTATTAAAAAGTAATCAAATGGCCAACCATTGGTATGGGGAAGGGGGCGAGAACAACAACGAAAGAGATGACCAATTTTCCACAAAGATAACAAATCCAAGGAAGATCTTCATAACAAAACATGATCTAGTTTTGAATACTAAAGAAACAACCTATTTTATGGGGTTCCTCAACCGAGATATGGACTTTTGCTCAGATATAATTTTGAACTATAGAAAAGGAATGCGTAGGTCTGGTTCTCTCAAATATGGGTCAACCTATATCCTTAGAAAAACATCTCAAAAGGAAGGTCATGAAATTGCACCATATTTCTATCTCATGAAGGGTTCATTCATATTGGGGTCTCCCTGGAATCCAAGGTTTCAGAATGATTCATTAGCTATTTAACTATTAGGGCCCATTATCCCTAACCTAAATAAAATCATTTTCATATCTAAATCTAAGACGAAAGTGTCATCATTGGAAATGAGTAATTAGTAGGCTATTAGAACTTAGATTTCACAAGTTATAGAGACCTTGTTCTAATTTAGCAAATTGATCAATAAGGCGAGGAAATAACCTACATATAAAAGAAAACTGCCATTGTTTGTAGAGGTTCGGGGGAATATGAGGCTATAGATTCACCAACTCTACACTTGTTGGGTTACTTGGTTTCGTTAAACATATTTTGAAAAGCCTCATTCAGAGCTTCAAGACCACCCATAATTGACATAACTGAGAAGAAAGGAGAAAAAAGAGTGGAAAAGGATAGGAGAAAGACGACACAGTAGGGAGATTGGGAGAGCAACCAATAGAGAAACAATAGAACACAACTCTAAAGAATAGAGGAATTAAAGTGTAAAGAGACTGGACCGAATGGGACCTAGTATCTCTTCTTGTAGTATGTTTTTTATTTATCTATTAGCTAATGGCTAATGGGCTTATCTTAATGGGCATGTTGTTTCTTTTTTGCTAGTTCTCTTTATATTACTACCTAATTGGTTGCCCACTTAAGGGTATACTTGTAATTATGCTAAGATTGAACTTTAGTAAAAGGATTAGAGAAGGGGAGGAAGAGATATTCGAACTCTTCTTCTTCCTCTTCTTTTCTCCATCTTCTTTCTTTTGTGTTGTTGCTCTCTTCTTCTTTTCCTCTTTTCTCTCTAATTTTTCCAAGTTTGCATTAGTTTTAGAGGATTAATTTACATCTTGGTATTAGAGCAGGTTTCTTTCTTCATTCTTTTCTTCTTTCTCTTTTCCTATACACCCTTTGATTAAGAAAGTGTATGGAGAGATATGTTTTCTATAGTTCAAATGATCTTTTGCCTACTTGGTAGAGGGTTTGGAGAGTTTAAATCTCGCTGGAAATTGCCAAGAAGTGATGTTGTACTATTTCTGCCCAAAACCCTAGTCGATTAGAGATTTTCAAAGTTACAGGTAAAAGTGAAGCTTTGGGTGTGGTGCTCTATGCTTGGGAGGTGCCTTTTGACTTCTAAAAGAGTGCGATTTAGTTTTGGAAGAGGTTGGGAAGCTCTGGTAGGAGAGGTTGCGTCTTTTCTCTTCCTCCCCAATAGCCAGACATAGTGAAACCCTAGTTTTCAAGCATCTGGGTACTAGTTTGACTTCAAGTAAGTTTACAAAGACTAAGTTTCTGATTTTTTTATTTTTGTTTGATTAATGGAGCAATACGGAAGTGATTTCAAGTAGGTATCGATTTCTGGGCTTGGCTCAATGATTCCGTTTTGACTGGTGTGACCATAATTAAGATAGATGGGACAAATTGTCTTGCTTGGGCATAGTCTATAAGGATTTATGTCTGTAATAGAGGAAAATCAGGGTACCTCACAGGTGGTAAAGTGAAACCCGAAGAGACTAACCCTGAGTTTAACAAATGGATGCAGGAGAACTATATAGTCATAGGATGGTTGGTCAACTCTATGCAGCCTCATACAAATCAGCACTATCTCTAGATGTCATTGGCCAAAGAGATCTGGGACAGTGTTTCACAAAAGTTGAATGCGACTAGAGTCTACAAGCTGAAATGTGATGTGAAGAACCTAAGACAGGGGGAGAAGAGTGTGGCAATCTACTATTCTATACTAAAATCCCTATGACAGGAAATTGATGTTATGGAGATAGTTGTATGGGAGAGTAAGAATGATGCAGAAATGTTTAGGAAGTTGGTGGAATGAAATAGGGTTTTTGAATTTCTTACTAGACTCAACCCTGAGTTTGACATCATTATGCAGAATATTCTAGCCAAAGATGAGGTTACTCTCGCCTAGGCATATTTTATGGTAAGTAGTGGGAAGGGTAGGCGGCAAGTTCAGTTACAGAGTCTACCTATAAAACACTTTGCAGATGCTAGAATAAAGCCGAAGGTTCCAACTGAGAAGAAAGAGCAGGTATGTGAATATTGCAAAAACCGAGGCATACGAATGACATTTTCTGGAAGTTGTATCTTGATCTTCTACCTAACTGATTTAAGAATAACAATAATTTTAAGAAGGGTAGTCAGACAAGAAAGCCTAAGATAGCTAATGTTGCCATAGTACCGGAAGGAGGAAGTAAGGAGAGTGAAGAGAAATCAACCATTGAACAGTTGGTAGCAATGAAGGCGGATTTTGAAAAGTATGGAAAGTTGTTAAATCACTTGGAGGCTACTGTTTCTACATCTCACTCTTCAAGAAACACATCATCATCATCAACATTTGCTCACTCAGGTATTCGTGCATCTACAAACCATGCTTTAGTTTCAGGTAATCATAAAATCCCTTGGATCATTGATTCTGGTGCATTAGACCATATGACCAGCTTGTCTAATCTTTTCTGTTCATACCACTTTCTCTCTAGTAAAGAGAAAATTTCCCTTGCTGAAGGGTCTCTTGCTCCCATTTCTGGCAAAGGGGATATAAAGACCTCTGACACCCCTTATTTATTCTCTGTCCTTCATGTCCCTAAACTTAATATAAATCTTTTATCTATTAGCAACTTAACTAAATCCATGAACTGTAGCATAACCTTGTTTCCCGCTCCTTGTGTTTTTCAAGACCTGCAATCTCAAAGGATGATTAGGAGTGGCCATGAGACGAATGGAATATACATGCTGGATATACCTGATAGAGCTCTTGGACCACTTTATGGAGTTGCCTTGGAGTTAGTTTTGTCAGTCTTTTGACAAAGTCATGTTATGTCACTTTCAGTTTGGTCATTTGTCTTTTTCTACTTTGAGTCATTTGTTTCCAGATATGTTTAAGGGAGTGTTTTTATCAACTCTTCATTGTGAATCGTGTGAACTGGTTAAGCATTGTAGATAGTCTTATTCAGTAAGCAATAAAAGATCTATTTCTCATTTTCATATTATTCAGTCTAATGTGTGGGGGCCATATCATTTGCCTCTTATGGGGGGTTACAAGTAAGGTTCAAAGTATCGATACAATACGCATATTGGTCATATCGTATCGGTACTTAGAAATGGCCAAAACACTTTTGTTTTAGTTTTTTTTTTCAAATTTTGGTTTTTTGGGAAGCTAAAAACATGTTTTTTATTATTAAAAAAATTGGGGTTTTGAAATACCTAGAAATAGGCATTTTGGACTGTATGTTTTTCAAAAGATCCGATACAATACGCCCGATATGGAGTGTATCGTATTGATACTTTAAACCATGGTTACAGGTACTTTATCATTTTTATTGATGATTACTCTCATTACACTTGGATTTATCTCATGAAATCCCAGGATGAAGTACCAACTATTATGCAAAAATTTCATGAACTCATTCTTATCTAGTTTAACACTTGAATCAAAATATTTCGTTCTGATAATGCTAAGGAATATTTTGAGAAAAAACTCTTTCAGCCTATCTTGAAACATTTGGGGTTATTCATCAAAGTTCTTGTTCCTACACTCCACAACAGAATGGAATGGTGGAAAGGAAGAATCGGCATGTGATTGAAGTTGCTACATCCCTCCTTTTTGCATCCCATGTTCCTATAAATTTTGGGGAGATGCTGTCCTTACAACTAACTTTTTGATTAACCGTATGCCTTCTCGAGTTCTTTGATTCAGAACCCCCTTTAGCCTTCTCTTTCTGGATGAGGATCTCTTCTCTCTTCCTTTCCGTGTTTTTAGGTGCACCTGCTATGTACATGTTCACAGCCATCAAAAGCCCAAATTTGAACCTAAGGCTCGTAATTGTGTTTTTTTGGGATATGCCCCCATACAGAAGGGATATTGCTGTTTTGATCCAGTTAGTGGCACTTGCTTTGTATCTCGAGATGTCACATTTGCTGAGTCTACTTCCTTTTTTAATATTCCTCCTGAGGGGGAGAAATCTGAGGAACCCTTTGCTATGTTTCTAGCAGTTCCTCTTCTTATTCCTTTTGAGTTATTTAATGAGGTTTCCACTTCTCCCACTAGACATACCTCCAGTATTCCTGCTCCTCCTCCACCTCATCCTCCTATAATTCCTCCTCATCCTGTTCTCCAAAGGTGGTACCAAAGGCATAGATTCAGGCATGGGAAAGTGATTTTCACTCCTATAGAAGAGCCTCTTGCTCCTCCCATCATTAATGAGGTAACAGGTTAGCCTTCCTTTGACCCATCTACTTCTTTCCCAGACCTTGATCTTCCTATTGCTCTTCGCAAGGGCAAGTGGAAGTGTACAACCCATTGTATCTCCGAACACTTGTCTTATAACCTTTTATCTCCTACCTACTATTCTTTTTTCGCTTTTGTTTCTTCCCATGTGATACCCAGGTCTGTACTAGAAGTCCTATCTAAACCTGATTATAAGGATGCTATGATGGCTGAACTAGATGCTTTGCATAAGAACCATACCTGGGATATTGTTGACTTGCTAGAAGGGAAGGAACCAGTGGGTTGTAAATGGGTATTTGCTATTAAATATCATTTTGATGGCTCTATTAAGAGGTTTAAGGCCAGGCTGATTGCTAAAGGCTACACTTAGATGTATGGTATTGACTATCTTGAGACATTTGCTCTTGTGGCTAAGATGACCTCAGTCCGGGTTTTGTTATCTCTAGCTACTACTTTTGATTGGCCTCTACCAGTTTGGTGTTAAAAATGTTTTTTTGAATGGAGATCTATATGAAGAGGCCTATATGTCTTTGCCTCCGGGGGTGTATGGAAAGGAAATGCAAGGGAATGTGTGTAAACTACAGAAATTCATTTATGGTCTTAAATAGTCTCATCGGGCTTGGTTTGAGAGGTTCAAGACTGCTCTTGTTTCATTTGGTTACACACAAACTCAATCTGACCATACCTTGTTCTTGAAAAGAAGTGGCTCTCTAGTGACATTTCTGATAGTTTATGTTGATGATATTGTGGTCACGGGTAATGACACCCAAGAGGTCAATAAAATCAAAAGATTTCTTAACTCTGAATTTGAGATCAAGGATTTAGGAGATCTCCGATATTTTTTGGGCATTGAAGTTGCTAGATCTAAGGAAGACATCTTCATTTCTCAGCGTAAATATGTCCTTGACCTCCTTGTTGAGACTGTTAAACTTGGTGCTAAACCAGCCTCCACTCCTATTGATCCCAATCATAAGCTTTCTGCTATAGATGGTGAACTTTTATCTGATAGGGGAGTGTTTTAGAGACTGCTCGGTAAGTTGTTATATCTTTGCATGATTCGGCCAGACATTTCCTATGCCGTGAATGTTATTAGTCAATTTATTCATTCTCCTAGAGATACTCATTTAGTTGTTGTAGAAAGAGTTCTGTGTTACTTGAAAGGTACTCTAGGGAAATGTATTTTATTTGCCAAACATGGACACATGCAGCTAGAAGCATACACTGGTGCTGATTGGGCTTTGGTGGTAGGAGATCCACCATGAGTTATTGTGCTTTGGTGGCAAGGAACTTTGTTTCATGGAGTAAGAAACAGTTTGTAGTTGTGAGATCCTCTGCTGAAGCAGAATACAAGGCAATGACACATGGTGTGTCAGAATTACTATGGCTATGATATCTTTTAGAAGAATTGGGGGTTGACTATGAGAAGCCAATGATGTTTTTTTTTGTAGCAACCAAGTAGCTATCAATATTGCACATAATCCTGTTGAACATGATAGGACTAAGCACATTGAGGTTGATAGACATTTTATACGGGAAAGAATTTCCTCAAGAGAAATTTGTTTGCCATTCATCATCTCAGAAGAATAGTTGGTTGATATTTTGACCAAGAGAGTTCCGAAAGGGAAGCTAACACATTATATAAACAAGCTGGGCATGATTGACATCTATGCTCAGCTTGAAGGGGAGTGTAAAGAGACTGGGCCGAATGGGCCCTAGTATCTTTTCTTATAGTATGTTTTTTATTTATCTGTTAGTTAATGGCTAATGAGCCTATCTTAATGGGCCTGTTATTTCTTCTTTGTTGGTTCTCTTTATGTTACTACATAACTAGCCACCCACTTAAGGGTATAGTTGTAAGTATGCTAAGATTGAAGTTAGTAAAAGGATTAGAGAAGGGAGGGAAGAGAAACTCTTCCTCTTCTTATTCTTCCTCTTCTTTTCTCCATCATCTTTCTTTGGTACTGTTATTCTCTTCTTCTCTTCCTCTTTTTTCTCTAATTTTTCTAAGTTTAGAGAACTGATTTACATTTTAAAGTTTCTTCAATTCTAAATAATTAGTAAGTTTTTTGAGACTCCCGTCCAAAATAGGTGGCGGACGACACCCCAAACCAAAGCAGATTTCAAAAAATAAAGGTCATATCACTGGATTAGAAAAGACATGGACAGGGCATACCCGACTAGACTAACAAGAAGTTAAACTAAAATCTCACTAAAACCGGTACACTAAGAAAACAACAAATACTACCAACTAAAAAATCACTAGGAAAGCAAACTAGTTCCCAAAATACTCCCTGATATAACTGCGACTAGAAAGCCTCGCAATCTTGTTGTTCACCAGGGCTTGATCTTGGATTAAAAGTGTTCTACAAAGATGATAGATATTGTTCTTTGCCGTTTAGGGTTAAGATGAGTTCTCCAAACTTTAAAATATATGGTTTCTAAATTCTTGAAAAATTGTCAATTTAGTAGCATCATTATCAATTCTTTAGTTATTTATATCACTTGACAATATATATAATTTAAAAATTAGTCTAAACCCCTCTTTGTTATGAATTGAATAACTAAGAAAAGGATTATAATGACTGTTTCTAAATCCCCCTTTTCCGGAAACCGGATGGCAGGAACTATTTCTGTCATAAAGTGAACAATGATGTCCAATCACAAGGAAAAGGGATTTAAATAGGCTATTTTGATTATTAATTTCAAAATTACACTTCTCTTACCTATTCAAAACTCAAAACTATTTGTATCTAACGTCGATTAAGGCACGTTTGTAATAAATTGGGGCTGGCCCAAAGTGTGTAAGGTAATAACTATACAATGCAATTAATCAAAATAAAACAAGATATTGGCTGTGCAGCCTGTGCTCTGCTCATGGACTAATGAGGAATCAGAACTCAGAAGCACTGCGCTGCAACTGTAATACGCACTTAGTTTTTTGTCTTTTTTAGGTCGAAATCGTGGATGGCTCCATTTTTTCTGTCCGATTTCTGGAATGTATGGTTGGATTTTTTGAAGTATTTAGATGGCAAATGCCACTTTATCCAGTGTTGTTTTCTTTGGAAAGTATTCTACCCCCTCAGCATTAATTTTTTACTCTATTATCATGTTTTTTTTTACCTTGTTCTCTCTGTCTATTCTTGTCGACCAAAGGACCAACAAAGTATTTTTTTCTGAGTCAGAATGTCAATACGAATACATGTCATCTTTGATATAGAGTTGCCACGTCAGGGTGGGTAGGTTGATAAGTTGATTTGACATCGAATGTGTATATACTTTTGTATAATTTGGGCGGTGGTAGTGTAAGGCAATTCTATAACACAAAGTTGCCACGTCAGCGATTAAGACAAAGAAATCGTGCTTGCTAACATTTGTTCCATTTGCTTAATGGTAATGCATCGGATATTGTATATTGGAATTCGTGAGTCGTGACAAAACTGACAATTCAAGAATCAGAGTAAGTGCGTGTAATAAGTAACCAGTTACAGCACATCCCATCCCAATGATATTGTATATTGGAATTTGGAACGTGAAGCATTACTGAGTTATCATCTAGCTCCTTGATGTGAAGCATTATTTACAATATACAAACATTTAAATATTAAGAGAAGTTTAGTATTTAGTAATAATCAGGGAAATGTGAATTCCTTTCAATCCATTTCTTTCGAGAGAAGAGATTCCTTTCTTCCAACCCAATATATTAGGGTTGGAATTGGATTTACTTCTTCCAACCCAATTTAGTTGAACCTCTTCATATCAAGCCCAGGTCCCCTGGGCAGGGTCTATTTCAGCCCAAGCCCACCCAAGTTGCAGCCCTATTTGCACCTATACAATCTACCACCTAAACTGTGGTCATTGGCACTACTCTGATCGAGTTTATTTTGGCTCTTAAATTAAGGATGCAAGCTCCTTCAAAACACACAACTGACAGACAAAAAATGAAGGAAGAAAAGATCTTCAAGCCTTAAATGCAATATTTGTTATATGCCCATCAATGGAGTGGGGTGTTTTGAAGGATTGAGGAGCAAAAGTTTTTCCACCAGGTTTACCTACTAGCATAAATCCTCAAGTGAATATACAGAGCTTCAGCCCCATGTGAATGAGGTGTTCAGTCTTTCGTTAATAGATAATTAAATATTTTCGGAGATTTATTAAGCATGTATAAAAGATCTAAATCTTGATCCTATAGGTGTATCAGACCCATATTAGGTACCGGCCCAGCATGGTTCAGTGTATCGATACACTTCTGTGTACTGGTAAAGGTTCTCGAAAATACCTGAAAATCAGTGTATCGGATTTATATCGTATCGATACTTTGAACCTTGATACTAACCTACTGCCTACTGGGTTCTATTTTTTCTTTAGCTTGCTAGAGTCTGGCTCAAATCAGTTTCTTTGATTTAACTTTTACTCCACGAAGGTTGGAGTCTGAAAAACTACAAAGATCAATCCTAATTGTTGTACGATGGATCTCCTACAAACAAAAACTCTATAAAACACTCTGAAAGCAAGGGCATCCAGTCATACATTGAGAATATCTCCCTATAAATTGTAGATATATGTATGGGATATATTCCTAATGTGCCGCTTCACAGTTGAATGCTATGTGAACAAAATTTTTGGAGAATAACCAATCAGCCCAGATCAGAATTTTATAGCCCTATAGTACCAGGGGAATGCATCTTGACCGTAAATTGATGCCAAATTCACGGGCAGGATGTGATTGATAGGGGGGAGAGGGCTAATAGTAGGGTGGGGGGGCTGGAATTCAGAGTTCTGCATCGGGTGTACCCGTAGTTCTCCGCAAAATTTTTGCTTGTATGAGAAAGCCAAAATGGACTCAGTTTGGGCTCCAACTTGGGTGGCAGGTTGGTAGGCCTTGAGACCCCAAGTTGAACTTAATCTCAACCATTTGGAAACTTGGAACTAGGTGAGCCACAACTAGGGGTGTTCATGGTTCGGATAATCAAATAATTGAGCTTTTCTCTAAATCGAACCGATCTTTTGGTTC
The DNA here is from genome assembly GCF_055504915.1 of Nelumbo nucifera. Taxonomy (NCBI): domain Eukaryota; kingdom Viridiplantae; phylum Streptophyta; class Magnoliopsida; order Proteales; family Nelumbonaceae; genus Nelumbo; species Nelumbo nucifera. The sequence goes on from NC_142654.1 coordinate 58,283,369, forward strand.
TTGGAAAATGAAAAATCGAAACTTAATTGTAAACTTATAAGATATATTATAAATCAACATTTTTGAACCAACGTTGACTCGGATGGTCAGACCATTCAGGCCGGAAACCGGTCACTTGAATGGTTTCGGGTTTACCTTGAACTGTCATTTAGTGAAAAAACATTGAAAAAGTCAAAAAACAGTCGACCCAGCCGGTTGAACTATCGACCCATTCAACCCAGTCAACAGTTAGCGGTTCAGTATTTTATAAATTTTGTTTTTTTTATTTATTTTAAAATAAAAATAAAACACCAAATATATCCTAAATATCTAAGCTTCTTACCTTCGAAAGTCTTAGCCTCTTAGGGTTTTGTTTTGCCAAACCCAAAACCAAAAGCCTTTAGGCATTCACCAAAGACGACGGCGGTGATACACCGGCACCGCCCTTCCTAGAATCCGAGCAAGCACCCGTCGGCGACCAAAGTTGCAGCGGTAGCTGGCGACTAAAGATTCAACTTTCGAGTCTTTCACTCTTTCTCAAGCACATCTTGAAAGGAATGGCTCTGACAACCACTATGATTTTTTAGGTAACTAAGTGACCCGGCAACTACTGTTCAGTTCAGAACCACCATTATTTAGTTCAGAACTTTAAATTTCAGTTTTTATCTCTCATTTAGCCATTTTAATGATTTTTAATTAACTGATAAACTGAGACACTCGAGTTTGAAGGGAAAGATTTTATTTCTCTGTGTATCCTTTCAACCGAACATTACAAGATATATATAGAGGTAGAGTTAGCTCCCTCTTGCGATTAGGATACAAACTCCTACATGAACAATGAAAGCCAAAACAAAGAACAACTAAGATAACAACTAAGATTCATACACCAGATAGGACTCATACAGTAAGAAGGATAAAGCTACGCTAATATTAACTCTTTTTTTTTTTGCAATACTATGATTATGATTTTTCAAGGAACCGAATTACCATTTGCACTGGTGATCACTCCATTGGAGTCGAAAGCCACTACAAAATCTAAGGTTGAGGCATCCCCGGTTTTTCAATTTTGAGGTTGAGCCACTGTAGAATCTGAGGTTGTGTCTTAGTCGGTGGGTGTGTGTTAGTTGTAGATCTTCTGATAGTTTCTCATGAAGCTTCGTAGAGAACCCCTATTCATTTGCAATCGAATTTGCTAGCTGCAACTGCTTTCATGGAACCACTCAAGAAATAGATGTTCATTGACAAGGATGGTGAACAAGTTGGCTCAATGGAGAAGGATGCTATCGGAAGGTTTTGGTCAAAGAAGACTATTGACTGGACAACCAAGTGCTGGGCTTCTAGGATGATTGAGTGGAAGAGATTGCATGATATTCGTGAACTCTGTTGGGCATTGGCCATTCGTATTTTTTTGTATTTTTGTATTTTTGTATTTTTATATTTTATTATTTTTATATTTAGATATTTTATTTTTTTCATATGTTGTTCTTTTCTTATATTTTTCTGTGTATTTTCTGTATTTCATTTAAATTTTATGTTATTTTTTATTATATATATATATATATATTTTTTTGTTTTTTAATTTATTTATGACGTCATGGGTCGAACTGTTCGACTCGGATGGTTGAACCGCCGAACTGAAAAACGGTGCCCAGAATGGTTCTGTTTCCGAGTCGGTTTTTAAAACTTTGTTATAAACAAATACATACATACATATATAGATACATATTGATTAACCAAAACAGAAGCCACCGACTCAATTAATCAGATTTTTTGTTTGATTTATCGTATTTCGGTTTTTGATGAACACCTCTACCAACAGCTAACTAGCTCTTCATTGACAGCATTACATGCAAGCCATTGAAAGACCTATGAATGATTTAACAAGAGAATTAGGGTGTATTTTGGATTGGGATGAAAACAGAAAAAAATGGCATTGTAACTTTCGAATAGGTTAACTAATTCGAGTTTGAGTGCACCATGTAGTGTGGACCACAGGCTTCACACAACAAACATAATTAAGGGGTTGTTTGGTTTGCAATTGGAATTGAAATCAAAATCCTATAAAATTAGAATTAGAATAAATTGGAATGGGATTTGATTCTTAAAGGAAGGGGAGAGAATGACCATCTCAAATAGGAGAATGCCATTCCAGCAGGAATGGAAATGAGATTCCAATTCTGCTCAACAAAACAGTTGAAAGCAGAATGATCGATTCCAATTCCAGACCCTTATTCCCATAAACCAAACGACCCTAATAACCATCATTATTATTATTTATTTTTTTCTTCTATAAAGTTTTTGGTATCTTATCTAACCTAAGTATAAATAGTAAAAATAAAAAATAAAAATAGTAGGGTTAATTTGTAGGGTTGGTGATGGTGCGCGATCTGGATACTCCTAGTTGGAAGATGATCCGAACACCAGTTGCACGGCGAGCTGGACCAAGCTGCAAAATAATAGATTAGAGAACTCGAGGTGGCTAACCCAGTGAGGTCGCTCCAATGCTTAAGTCAGTACAATATTATGGATGCAAGCTGAATACTTGAATGCTTTAGTGCTAGTGAGTAAATAATCGCGCGTACCTTTGCCTTGGGGTTTGATGTCCTTATATAGTGGAGTAGTCGTGGACAATACGAAAAAGCTCCGGGATCTCCGGGCTGCGTAGATAAGATTTGTTCCGCTTTTGAAGGAGAGCAATGTGTCCGTTGATAAGGTTTATCGTTTTCCTCCGATTCAGGCGAAGTGAGGATGAATCCCATCGTGATCCCAAGAAATTCGGGGTCCATTAGGGAGGCTTCTGAAGTCGATTATGTGGCATTTCGGCTCTTTAGCTCCGAACTGGAACCTCAGTTCTTTAGCCCCGAACTGGATTGGGGGTCGATGTGTCTTTGCGTTGAGGTGGTTTTTGGGCCAAGGTGACTAAATACCTGAGCTCCGATTGTTGCAGACTGGGTTCCTTTGGCTGAGTTGTCACCCCTCGAGTAGATCACGTCCATGTGACCCCTTCTTACTAAGTCATGCCAAATCACCCTTCATCAATTGCCCCCCACTTCTCATGCTAGGGGTCTTGACCCGGTGCGGGGAGTTCATGACGAGTCCAGGTGGATTTGGCACGAAGTCTAGGTGACTTGGAGGGCGGGCTGTTGGTCGGACCTGTTCAATCATCTGGCTCAACCATGAAATTACCCAGATCATGTCCCGGTCATGCGCGGACGTCATACTGTTTATAAATTCCGTGGACATCAAAGGGCGCTCTCAACCGATTTTATCCTTGGGTAGCGTGCAACCGATTTTCATGGGAGTTGTTGGATCACACAGATCTCAACCGTCGATTGTCGGATGTGGTGGATTATAAATAGGGGCCGAAGAGTCCATTATCCTCGCCATAAATCGTGTAACTGAGCTTTCTTGAGATCGCATCGAAGTCCTTCAGCTCGCCATTCTCTCCCCTTGTGTCCGAGGTCGTTATCGCCTTCTTTGGTGAGTTTGTCTTCTTTCACTGGTTGTTCCCTTTTCCTTTTCCTGTCCAATATGTCTAGTGCTAGCATAGATAGGTTACTTAGTGATTCTAGTGAGCCCGGGGGTGCCGAGGTGCGGTCCTCAGCTCCCACCGGGGAGGCTAGCTCTTTGCTAGAGAGCTCCTCTTTGAACCTTTTAGGAGAAATGCCTTTATCTGATGTCGGGCCTTCTCGGCTTGAGGGACCCGAACCTCAGGTAGAGCGGCTGACCTTCGGAGAGGGGGTCTCGTCTTCTATTCGAGGTCAGGATCCGAACAACTTCGGCCCTTCCACGATGACCTCGGACAGGTTGCTGTCCTTAATTGCTCGTTACCATCTCCCCGATACTCTCGTCTTCAGCATTCCTTCGGGTCAGTACCCTTGGTCCACGACCATTACGAAGTCGTGGTTTTCAAGGAGTAGCTCGTAGCTGGGCTGCGCTTCCTGCTCCACCCCTTCATCATAGAAATTATTAAGTTTTTTAACGTCACTATCGATCAACTACACCCGAACTCCATCTGTACTATTGTTGCTTTGATCTCGCTCTTCCACGAGTATAATCGACCTCTCACTCTAGACATCTTTAGCACAATTTGTTCCATTAAGAAAAATTCTTCTTGCCAGTTCGGCGACACCCGACAGAGCTACTATATCTCACCTTGCCCCGGATTTAAGGTCCTGTTTGGTAACCCAAACAAGGTATCAGCCTGGAAGAGAAGGTACCTTTTTGTTCGGAATCCTAAAGGATGGCCATTCCCAACTCACTGGCAAGTGGCCATTAAGGACCCTAGGGTGAGGCTGGATGTAGAGACCAGGGCAGTCATCCATTCTTAGAGGGACCTTGGCCTTGAGATGGAAGATTTCTTTGCCGAGGAGAAGCTTGTGCGAGCTGGGATGAGTCCTCCTATTAGACCTCTACCTCGTTACACACATTACTTCTCCCTTTTTTCTTTTTGCACTTACTTCAGTTCGTAGCTGATTGGAAAAATTCTCTTTTTCTTCTCTTTTGTAGAAGCTATGATGGGTGTCGACGCCGCTAACCTATTAAAGAGCGTTCAGAAGGAGAAGAAGAGAAAGGCCTCAAAAAGGTCCTGTTGAGAGGAGGCTACCTCTTCAATTTCTGCCGAACCCAAGGTCGCAGCACCAAAGCCATCTTCTGTTGAGTTCCCAGGGGAGGAGGTTTGCCCCCAACCTCCGGTTGTTGACCTGGAAGAGGATCAGGATGAGGAGACCCCGCCTTGCGAGCCCAAAGGTACTTCAGTGCCTGAACCTCAGCCTCCCTCAGCGAAGGAGAGCATAATGACTCCATGGAGGACCACATGGAGACCGACCTACCTGTTGGAGGAGATTCTAGAAAATCTGATGTTTGAACATACCTCTTTTCTTAGACCCCCCTATATAGTGTATGTCCCGGGCCTTTGAGCTCGGTTATAGTAATAGTTGCCATGTACTCGGAACTTTTTGTTAATGAAGCATAATGATTCAAAAAGTCTTATGTGTGCAAAAATCTTTCTAAGTAAAAAATTTTTCTAAGTGTCGATTATCTCGCAGTGCCTAGCTAGCGAGTTGGACTCCAGGTAGGAATAACCTTGTGTTGTTGTTCATCGAGGTGGATAGACACTGTAGGGTATATACCCGACCTGTCTATGAATGGGCTACTTACTTGCCCAAGCTGAAGAGGCGATTGGGAATCGTTACGCCTATGCCGAGGAGGCGACTAGGACTTATTGTAGTGCCGAGGTCTTTTGTCAACTCGACACCGTAGCCCTTACGCTTCTGGGAGTGACTCACAGTCCTCTCTCCAGTCTGTTGTCTTTTTTGACCAGTTATCATCTTTTTTGACCAATTCGGTGGTCCCATAGACTTAGAGGAATTTTACCTTGGAGTTATGGGCTCATTAGTAGTACCCTTTTAGGTTATCGATGTTCCATGCTCAAGGTACCTGCTTCCCTTCCAATGTCTCGAGCTCATATGTGCCTTCCCCGAACACCCGCCTTACACGATATGGACCTTTCTAGTTTGGTCCGAGCTTACCTACGCCGGGCTCAGGTACCATAACTTTCCGGAGAACCAGGTTGCCGACACGAAACTGTCGTTTCCTGACCCGGGCGTTATAGTACCGAGCTACTTTCTACTGGTAGGCTGTAGTCCGAATGTAAGCCAGGTCTCACACCTCCTCTACTAGGTCCAGGTTGGTACTGAGCCCGTCATCGTTTGTTTCATCATTATAAGCCTCAAATCGCAATGTGAGTACCTCAATTTTTGCTGGGATCACTGCCTATGTGTCGTACATGAGGTTGAAGGGGGTTTCACCCATCGCAGTCTTGATAGTAGTTTGGTAGGCCCAAAGGACAATGGGCAGTTCATCCACCCACAACTCCTTTTCTCGAGCTAAGCGAGCTTTCAATCCGCGAAGTATCACCTTGTTAGTTACTTCTGCTTGTCCGTTTTCTTGGGGGTGTTCCACCGAGGTGAAGTTTTGATGAATCCTCATCTCGACACACCAATTTTGAAACTTAACATCTTCGAACTGCTTCGCATTGTCGAATATCAGCACCTGGGGTAGTCCGAAACAACATACTATGCTTTTCCAGAAGAAATTTAGTATGTTATGTGTTGTGATTGTTACCAGGGGTTTGGCTTCCACCCACTTCGTAAAATAATCTACTGCTACAACCAAGAACCTCCTCTACCCTGTTGCTGGCGGAAAAGGACCAAGGATGTCGATTCCCCACTACACGAAGGCCCACAGGCTGGTGAGGTATTTCAAATCAGCAGCAGGTTGGTTGTGGATATTGGCATGCCTCTGACATTTGTCACACTTTTTGATAAGCTCGAGTGCATCTGCCTTCATTGTGGGCCAATAATAGCCTTGCCTTAATACTTTCTATGCAAGGGCTCTACCCCCCAAGTGTCCACCGCACAAGCCTTCATGGGTGTCACGAAGTACGTGCTCAGCTTGTGAGGGTCACAGGCAGTGCAGGTAAGGGAGCGTGAAGGATCTTCTGTACAGCTTTCCGTCTATGAGGACGTACTTGGCTGACTGATGCTTTACCCTCTGAGCCACATTGCATTCTGCGGGTAGGGTCCCGTGGAGCAGATAACCAGCAAGCGGGTTGATCCAGCTCGGTTTCGCTTGCGACACGGGAGCGACCTCTTCTGCCCCCGAGAATGCTGGGCCGAGGTAAGTCCTCTATGTACACAGTTCGCATAGTGTTGTTGCTCGTGCTCGCTAGACGGGACAAGGCATCGGCCTCAGCGTTCTTGGACCTCGAAATTTGCCTAATAAAGCAGAAGATGAAGCTACATAGGATCTCTCTAACTTCGTCCAAGTAAGCTTCCATAGTTGGGTCACGGGCTTCGTACTCACTAGTGACTTGGTTGACCACTAGTTGTGAATCGCTGCATACGATGAGGTGCTTTGTTTTCATTTCCCTTGCTAAGGTCAGCCTGGCAATCAACGCTTCGTACTTTACCTCGTTGTTCGATGCCTCAAATTCGAACCGGAGAGCATACTCCAGCTTCACCTTGCTTGGGTCGTATAGTTTCGGTCCTACACTAATTCCCTACTGGTTGGATGAGCCATCGACATGGAGGATCCAGGGCTCCTCGTCCCAGATCGGTACCACTATGATTGGGCTGGTGCCGCACTGGTTGACGCTCCCGTCGTGTGAGGGAGCTCGGTCAATTCGGGGGTCGCTGCGCCGAACGTGCACTTTGCTACGAAGTTCTTCAAGACCTAGGCTTTGACTGTTGGTCGTGGCTCATACCGGATATCATATTCACTCAATTTGATGGACCACTTCGTTAATCTTCCATACACCCCAGGCTTAAGCAGAATCTACCTCAGGGGTTTGTTGGTGAGAACAATGATAGTATGGGCCTGGAAGTATGGGCAAAGTTTCTGGGTTGCTATGACCAGCGCATACGCTAGTTTCTCGATCTCCAGATACCTAGTCTCTGCATCCTGCAAAATTTCACTAACATAGTAGATGGGTCGTTGAACCTGATCTACTTCTTTGATTAGTACCGAACTAACTACTTTGTTGCTTGCAGAGAGGTATAGCTTTAACACGTCCCCTTCTTCAGGCCGAGTTAAAACTGGAGCAGTACTTAAATACCTTTTTAGCTTGTCAAAAGTGAGCTGACACTCTTCGATCCATTTGAAGTTCTTGCTCTTTTTTTATATCTTTAAAAAAGGGTAGGCATCGGTCTGCCGATTTAGACATGAAGCGGCTCAGGGCAGCCATCTGGCCAGTCAGCCTCTGGACTATTTTTTATTTTCCGGGGTGGTTTCATATCTAGGATCGCCTTTATTTTTTCTGGGTTGGCCTCGATGCCACATCGGTTGACTATATAGCCTAGGAATTTACCCGAAGTGACTCCGAAGACGCATTTATTTGGATTTAATTTCATGTTATATCTTCTTAAATTTTGAAAAACATCATTTAAATCATTCAACAAAGAATTTGAAAGATGGGTCTTCACGACCATGTAATCAACATAACATTCTACTTTATTGCCGATCAACGGCTCAAAAACTTTGTTTACAAGGTGCTGGAATGCTGCCCTAGCATTTTTCAATCCAAAGGTCATGACCTTGTAACAATATAGCCTGAGCTCAGTTATGAAAGCGGTCTTGTCTTCGTCAGCGGGATCTATCCTAATTTGGTTGTAACTGGAATAGGCGTCCAAAAAACTCAGCAACTCATGACCTAAGGTCGCGTCCACTAGGCGGTCGATCTTGGGTAGTAGGAAGTAGTCTTTCGATCAGACTCTGTTCAGGTTGGTGTAGTCGATGCACATGTTCCACTTGCCATTGGCCTTCTTCACCAGAACTGGGTTGGCCACCCAACTTGGGTAATGGACTTCCCTAATGAAGTCTGCCACGACGAGCTTCCCAACCTCGTCATCAACTACCCTCCAACGTTCCGGGGCGATGTTGCATTTCTTTTGTCTTACTGGCATGATTAAAGGATCGACATTAAACTTGTGAGTTATAATTTTTGGATCAATCCTAAGCATCTCTACCGCAGACCAAGAAAAAATATCTAAATTTTCAAGTAAGAAACTTATTAGCTGGGTTCGAAGTGGTTCGTTGATCGAGGCAAATAGTGGTATGTGGACCGTTTCTTCTTTTGGGGCAGTTCGCTCATCGGTATACTTCGCTGGTTGCTTGAGTCCGACATCCTTTGCCAGTTTTGCTTTTCCTTTCAAAGTGGCCACGTAGCACTTGCAGGATTTGAGCTGGTCACCTCACACGACTCCCACCTCGTAGTCAGTTAGGAACTTCATTGCTAAGTAGTAAGTGGACACTATGACACGCAAAATGTGCGTGATAGGCCGACCTACAATCGCATTGTAGGGGGAGGGAGTCGTGACTACCAAGAACGTGTGCTCAAATTGCACAATGTTTGGCCACGTGCCGGATTCCACGGTACTATGATTCGACCAAAAGGCCTAACCTCCTCGCCGTTGAACCCTACCAAAGATGTATCTGTTGATTTCAAGTCGCTTTGCTGTAACTGTAATTTGTCAAAGGTCTCCTTGAAGAGTATGTCTGCTGAGTTGCTTGAGTCTACTAAGATGCGTTTCACCTCGAAGTCGTCGATCCTTAGCTTCACTACTAAAGCATCATCGTATAGGTACTGGATCCCGTGCGCATCATCCTTTGTGAAGTAGATCGGTTCTTTGAGCCAAGGTTGCTTTGGTGGGTTGTCGCCTTCGTTCTCCAATTCGCGTACCAAGATCCTCCCAGTTGCTGATGTACATCCGACAATTATGGACCCGCCGGTGATCATATTGGTCACTCCACGGACTGGCCTTTCCTCTAGCAGCGTTCGAGGTGGCTGCTCATTCTGCCTGTTGGTCTCGGGGTCTTTTCTCCTTTGGTCCCCTTGTCGATTTGCCTGTCGGTCTGCTTGTCCCATCTCTTCTTGTAGTATGTAATTCTTTCGGTACCCGCGACAGATAAGTTCCTCGATCTCATCGTGGAGATTCTTGCAATTCTCCGTGCTGTGTTCATGACCTCGGTGGAAATGGCAGTAGACATTCGGGTTTCTTGTTGTTGGGTCTCCCCTTAACCTGGGAGGCCATTTGACGAATGAGGAATCCTTAATAGCCATTAAGATCTCTCCTCGCTTAGCATTCAAAGGTGTATAGTTTGTTCTCCCCATGGGCGGGGTCCTGGAATGCCGACCTGGGTTGGTTAAGTCTGAAAGAATTTATGGATGCATTTTTGTATAGTTATCTTTTATTAGGTTTTATGGCCTAATTTAAGAATAGAATTGATGAAATTATATTTAAATTTCATTTAAAAATATATACATACATATTATATATATATATATACATGCATATATAATTAGAATAAAAAATATATTTTTATATGGAAAAATCTATGATGCTGAAAAGACATGGTACCAAAAGAACTTGACCAATTTTATCGATTAACCCGTTTATGATACCGATTGTTTGTCACAAAGTTTTTTGGATGTGATGTCTTTCCAGTATCATAGTCCCCCATTGAATTGGACCAGGCTCAAATTGGACTCATATATACTACCTAAGGCCTCAACCGAAGCCCAACCCACATTAAAGTCAGACGCAAATTTTCTAACTAAGCCCAATCGGTAAAAAAACTTAGATTGAATCGGGTCGGACTCAGGTTGGATTAACCCAAATTGCAGCCCTAAATGATAGCATAGGTCTCACCTCGAGGGCCCAAATCTAATACTCAGGTTGGATCAAGATACTTTGGGTAATGGGGTCCTTAGAATGTTGTCAGTGATAAATTCTCTCTGCCATTCTTTCCTCATATCTCTCTCTCCACCCTTGCAACTTGCCAATGAGGGTCTACACTACGCACATGCCTTCTGTGGGCTGAGAGACATGATCTATGGATCCTGAAAGAGGATCTTGTCTATCTTAGCTTTTTTCAGTTGAATTTCCATTGGAGTTGGTATCGCGGAATAAACCAATTTGATTATATTGCTCGACGTGGGTCCCTGGAGGGAGAGAAACAGATAGAGAGGAAGAATTAGGAACTCTCTATTTTCCTCCTTTCATGGAGTTCCACTCACTCACTTTTTCATTTCTCATCAGGAAGACAGTAGTTGCTCTTATCGATACAAACCGACACACAGACGTTTGGAAAATAATTCTTGACCCAGCCTGCACCATTGACTCGGTGGTTATTTATCTCGGGTTCGGATCCACATTCATTTGACAGCCGGGCTCAATGTTGTTTGTTCAACACTCATCACCCAACCAACCCCGTTTGGATACAACCCAATGTATTGGGTATATATATTTGGTGTGATTGGCATTTGAATATTACAGGTTCCAATGGAAGTTTTATTATTTTTAGGCATCGTTTATTGGTATTTTGCAGAGGTAAATTGGTCAATTGAGTAATTGATTATGATCTCCACATTTTTATGTCGTTTTAATGAATTTTATAGTAAATGAATTTTCTGAAAGTATTAATAATCTGGCTAATTGATACCCGTCCTAGAGGGTGGATAATTTGTTTATGTGACTGTCGATAATGCTAAATCCCTCCTACCCCTCTCTTTACTCGGATAAATTATATGAAATTAGATCACTTGACAACAAAACACGTTTCAACATTTTACCAATATAATCTCACACTGCACATTTTATACACGGCAGGTCCCAGTCTCATGGTAAGATATAACTTGAGTTGAGACGTTATATCCCACAAAAAATGCTGAAACCGAACTTATCCAAACAATTTTGGCCAGGGAAACACTTTGAAGATAAATTCACCCACTGTTTTCAAAATCGGACTGGACCGGACGGTTGGACCGGAAATCAGGAATCGGTCACCTGACCGGTTCTATTTTCCTCCAAAACCATTTTTTCCCCCAAAATTGTTGATTTTGGTCAACAAACCGCTGAACCGACAAGTTAATCGTTCGAATGGTTTTAACCGTTTTTCAAATTTTTAAAATTTTTAATTTTTTTAATTTTTTTGTCAGAACAGGCTGTTCGTTCAAATCGAATGATCGGACCGTTCAAACCGGTAACCGGACCCGTGACCGGTTTCATGAATTCACCAACCCAAATAAGTTAAAACTAATGGGGCTTTAGTGTACCTTGGACCTTGGAATGAGCAACTCCCTCCAAATATCCAATAAGCTGCATAGAGAAAAAGAAACCATGATCCCAAGGGATAAATAGGAAAGCCCTTAAAAGGCTAAGCTGATCTAAGAGCTAGTAAGGAGGTGAGCAGCAGGGAGATATCCTTTCCTAAAAGGGGCCATCAAAGAGACTAAAGAATCTGTTGTTCAAACTTCAAACTTGAAAAGCGAATTCCACTCACAAGGCAATTGGGTTGGGCCACTTTGTAGACTTGCAGTATGCAGCGTTCTAAGTTTGTTTGCCGAGGACAAAAAGACTCCAATACACAAATGTATGTCCTCAGAAAGAGGGAGGGACTCCGGTCCGGACTCTCTCTCTCTCTCTCTCTACTGACTACTGCAACTCTGCAATGTGCATCAGTAATTTTTATTTTGTTGGTGGTAATTATTTACGTTATTGAGAGAAAGGGAAAACGTACCCATTCCAATTCAGAACGTCGACGGTGGGAAACCCTATAAAAGCTGTATTGCCGCATAACAGGGAACAGAGAGTGGGGCCCATACGGAATGTGGGGGAATCGCATCCATGCATCGATGGTTGTCATGTCATATCATGGGAATGCCAGTATGGGGGGTTTTGTATAATTTGAGCTGACGATCCATAAATAACTTCAGCTTGTAAGGACCAAGGTGGCCCCTCCCCCCCCCGACCTCGATTACTGTCACCGGATCCAATGGTGGTGGTTTCAGTGATCACTTCAGTATTAATCACTTAAGCCTCACGTCTTTAACGTAAGAGAGATTCGGCTGGGGAACGAGAAAAGAAAGCGGCTGACAGCGACTGACCGAGTGGTGGAGAGGGGGAGCCCGGGCATCGAGGGACGACGCTCCATTCCATCGGCTGAGCTCAGCTTTGACGGCGACTTCCAGGTTCCAGCCCCGGGACTGGCCGACTAACCGGCAAGGGTAGCAGAGTAGGGGGTGCTCTCCCGTCGTTTTCCGCTGCCGGGGCACGGCCAAATATTGAAAAAGTCGGCACAGACATGGCCATAACGTGTCGGTTTTGTTATTATCTGAACGCTTCTCGCGTTTCCGGACGGCACGCGCGGTCAGGTACGTTGGTAGGTGTAGGACATGAGGTGGGGGCGTAGGAAAAAAAAAAAGAAGATAAAACTCAATAAACAGAAACCGTTTGTGAACAGACATTGTTTTTTCCCTTTTCTTCTTTTACTTTCCCTGACCCCTACGATATTTCATGGCATTTATCCTAGACCCACATACATGTGTACGTGCCGTGTTTGTGTTTATGCCTGAGAGAGAGAGAGAGAGAGGAGAAGAAATTTTAAAATTTTAATAGATAATTGGTGTTAGTTAACGTTTGCTAATGGTCAATTATTTGGTTTCTTTTTCTCTGGGGATCACCATAGTCAGTACAGTGTGATTTGAAGAATAAAACAGAGTATTAATACAGATTGGAGAGTTTTCTTGGTCAATTTAACCAAGTTTGTTGACATTCACTCGCATTATTGTACTAGATTGATAAAAAAAACGTGGATTGACAGAAGGAGAAGATCAAAAGTGAAAAAAAAAAGTTGGCTGCTTATGGGGGGTCGGGTTAAGTTTAGTCCTATATTTTGTCTTAATAAGACACGCTAAAAAAAGCAAAGCTTCAGTTGTCCGGCCTCCTTCACAAGACCAACCAGACACACAGAAGTTTCAGTTATGGTGATTGGAAAAGGACTCCCGACTCCACTCCACACATGTGATGAATGTGAAGGCAGTCCGAGATGTGTATGTATATATATTTTAATGTTTCTCCTACTGTGGAAGGTGCTATTCACAGTCCAGCACGACTGGGTTGCCAACTTCGAAGTCCCTGTCGGTAGGGTATCTCTCTGTTTCTCATGGAATGTGTTCCACTTCCACATAGTAGTATATGTTGATGGGGTTACATCAAGCCCATTTGCTCTTTGTTCTATATGATCTTTCACTTTGTAGGTAAGCCAGGCTTGGTGCACACCTTCCTAGGTTACCTCTTGGTCTCAGTTATAAGTCCAGGACCGTAGTCCTTCCCACTAGTCCTACCCCTTTTTTTGAACATCATGCGGTGCATTTTGCTAGGGTTCTCGATCTCTAAATGGGTTGAATTCGGGTACCATCTGTCCATACCCGAATTATATCTATGCCCTATTATTAAATTAAAGTATTCAAATTAAATTAGCTAGAATATATAGCTAATATGACATTGCATACATACATGCATGCTAGCTATTAATAAGAAAGAAGCTTAAGAGTAATTAATTTCCATGATGCTTGAATAATATATAATCTGTAGCTTCTTTAGTTAAAATACAGTAATAAATATGGATGCCAATTTTTTATAGTTATTAATATCAACGCATCAAAAAACGACTTGGAAACGGAATCATTATGGCCATTGGTTTCTGGGTTGATGGTCCGATTGCTTGGTTTGAATGAATGGGCCTGTTCTGACAAATAAATTAAAAAAAATATAAAAAATGGTTAAAACCATTGAACAGGCTGACAGATTGACGGTTCGACCACTCGGATCAACGGATTGTTGACTTTTTTAATGGTTTTTAGCCGATAACCAGGTTTGGGGTAAAACAGAACTGACTGCCTAAACGGTTCCCAGTTCGACCGTCCGGGTTAACGACAATTCAAAAAGCAAGATTAATACCCATATATTTATAAATTATATAGGATTCAGATCTTAACCGGTTTGGATATACCATTCACACAACCCTAGCTATAATTAGCATAGACTTACACGGATTGGAGGAAGCTTAGAAATGAAATGATTTCATGGTGGCTTAATTTTTCTTTATGGGCCCATTCATTTTCACTTAGTTGGATAAGTGATAAAATTTGTCCAGATAAATTTGGTTCCATCATTCTTATGTGATATAAGTTATATGGGTAAAGAGCGAGACGAGAGGGAGAGAGTGCTATCCAGGCACATGTAAGTTACTTACCCACCCCTTCACGAGGGTATCAGTTGCCCATATAACTGCTACTCTCCAGAAACTTTGGGATCGGGGCCTATATTACAGAGTACTAGCTAGTTCACCATTTTCATTTAAAATGGATTCACTCGCTGTATGTTAGCAAGCTAGGTTTTTTCTTGAAAACGATCCTTTTACTCCAGAAACCCAAATTGAACCCATTTCAGGTGACAGTAATTGGTGGATTTTACAAAATGAAATGGTTCTTTTTGAGGTTGCATCCAAAATGACTAATATGGCTAAACCTCAATAAGAGCTTCCAAGTAGGTGGAAACTTCTCACAAACTAACCAAAAAATTAATTATTCTCTTTAGTTAAACAACAACAGCGAGTGAATCAATCATGCTAATTTTAACCCTAATTTGGCTATCTACCAAAAAAAAAAAGAAAAAAGGAAAAGAAAGACCTAATATGCCAACCCCTAACCCTAAGGCTGAACCACATCATTTTAACCAAAAGCTGGCTGCCCGCTGCCCCACGTGTGAGAAAGCATGTGTGCATAACCCACCAACCGTTTGATTAATTAATTCAAGCATGAATCATTATGTACCATTAGCACCACACGGGAGCAATCATCTTGCTTGATGCAGGGGTGGGTGGGGGGGGTTCACATCAGCACCCCACAATTCCCTACAGCACATCCCGACCTTGTATCCACAGACTTCATCGGAAGATGTTTCAATACAAGATCGGGATGTGCTGTGGGGCATTGTGGGGCGCTGATGTGAACTCGAAGGAAGAGGGCTAAATTCAAGCCACAAGTTTCGGACAGTGCCTTTTTACCTGGGGCATTCAGCTTTACACGTATTTCAACGTGATAAGCCCTCCTTGAACTCGTAATTATTGTCTTTGAACGAGCATCTCCAGTAAGGACCCAGAAGCCCTTATTATTAAATATACTTTGTTTTAAATTTCTTTAGTTTGATTACGAGATTACAATAAACAAATCCTCACTAGTCACTAATCAAATCATCATCACACAAACATGGATATAAGTAAAGTAAAACCCATCTAGCTACAAGAGATTTGGGGAATGAATTCATGACTCAGTATTCTTGAATTGTTTTATCTATCAGATGGGCTAAAGAAAATTGCTTATGTTCCTTAAATTTTGATGGATGTGCAAGAATTGAAGTTGAAAAGTTGTTTTAATGATTAATTCGTTAATATTTCCTGTGTTTGTCACTGAAATCATGAAGATAATAATGTAGTCTTATCAATAGCCATTTTCATAAGGGAAAAAAAAAAAAATAAAATGAAATGAAAAACCAAAGGGCATCAAAAGGGTAAGTTGGGAAAATAGAGATATGGTCTATTATTTGATCAAGTCCCTCTAAGAAACCGCTTACAGCCAAATTTGAAAACCACTTTTTGGAACAGACAAAGTGGTTTCTTTCTTCTTACATCTATATTAAAGCCCCAAATCTCCAATCCCTGTAATTCTTTTGCACCCACAAAAAACTATCCAACAAAACCATCCATGGCAACTGATCGATTCCTGTTTCCAAACTAACCTCCTTATTGCTTTGAGTACACAAGAAAAACCTACTTTCTTTGTAGCTTTTTCACTACTCAAAAGGACTCACAATTCTTTGCTTTTCTTGTTTTGGATTTGTTGTAGATTTACAAAGAAGAAAAGATGATTCAAGAGTTGTTAGGAAATACTAGTGCAGGACTGGTAGGAGGAGAGAGGAACATCTCGATTGGTGCTGGAGTTTTAGAAGGCTCATCACCATCTCTTTCGTCTTCTTCTTCTACAACGACAACAGCAACAACAACTACTTCAACTACAACCACCACAACATCATCAGGATCCTCAGAGCACCAAAATGTGAGGTGCCCAAGATGTGATTCTTCCAACACCAAGTTCTGCTACTACAACAACTACAACCTCACTCAGCCTCGCCACTTCTGCAAGACCTGCCGACGGTACTGGACCAAAGGTGGCGCCCTCCGTAACGTGCCGATCGGGGGCGGCTGCCGGAAGAGCAAGAACACAAGTATGTCCACAGCTTCAGCTGCCAAATCAAGCATGGGGAAGGTCAAAGTTGCATCAGAGATCGTTAAATCGAGCCTTGGAAGTGGGTTTGATCACGACCCGCCATCTAACCCAATTTTATGGGCTACTCCACAGAATTCTCAACTGTTAGCCTTACTGAGAGCAAGCCAAAACCTTAACCCTAACCCTAACCCTAACCCCATTTGTAATCCAGTTACCATCAAAGATGAGGCGGGTATTATCGGATCCCATGTCACGTCGGACTCATCAGCAGTGACGGGTGCAATAAATGCACGAGTCCTGAACCTAGATCCTCTGACTCAGGTTCCAATTGGATTATGCAGCTCATTCTGGAGAAACAATCTACATCAAACACACCACCACCACCACCACCAATCTCATCAGCAACAGCACACATTATTACTGGGTGAAGTTCAGAATTCAGGGATTCAAGATCTTTATCAAAGGCTCAGACAATCCGTGAATTACTATGATAATTCGGCATCAGTCCAGAGTAATGTGGCAGCTGTTGCAGCACCATCATCATCGTCTTCGTCTATCATAGAACCAGCTCCTGTTGCTGGAGGGGAACTGGGTTACTGGAATGCCGCGTTTTCATGGTCAGATCTATCAACAACCAATGGTGCATTTCCTTAAGGACCTCGGCTCTTCCTTCTCTATTTTTAAGTAAGTTATTTTTCATTTGGGTTTTCCATTGTTTGCTTGTTTGGGGATATGGTATATGAATATGGTTGAAGTATCAGTCTGTTCTATCTGGTTTTTTTTTCTTCCTTTCAACTTATTCTTAACTAATTTTAGTGCTTTTCTCTGTGTGTTTTAAAGTGTGGTTACCTTGTGAGTGTATGTACCAAGAAGCAGGAGAGAAGAAAAAACAAAGGAAAATGGAAAGATTATTAGGTGTTTCTGAATGTTTTCATTTATATGAGAAAATTAAAAAGAGCTCATGTTTCACTTTGTATCCATTTACTGTCTACATAAGATGTCATTTTATAATTATCAACATGCAGAAGTATTCCAAGGTTTCATTTCTTTTTCCTTTTTTCTCTTGAATTTTTAGCGTGGTGGTCAGTAAGACTTCATCAAGATTGATCAGGAATATATGCTTAAAGTACTTGAATTAATTCTTCTTTTTTTCCACATTTTTTTTCTGGATCTATATTTAGATAAAGAAGAAAAACATAGACAACAGGAAAAAGAAAAAAAGAAAAAAGAGTTTTCATAATTCTTCACCCTGGAAGCTGTATGATTTCTTTTGCATCGAAGACGAGGTGGTAGAAATTAATGGTGGGTCGTAGATGGAGATTCCTTGGTTGTATTGTTGTGTCAAATGGTCAGTGAAGGGATAAAGTGACGTTCAGAAAGTGCTGCCAGAAACAGCATATTGATTCCGATTCTTACAGTTGGAAGGGTTCCGTTTGCAGCTTTATCTTGGAGAGTTGTTTTTGTTATTGCCTGCTTTCTTTGAAACTTGCAGCCATATTCTCGCTAAGTACCGTTGCAATATAGATTTATGTCTTTGGGTTTTATAGCTTCTTGTCGCTCGAATATCAATGAAGACATCTTTACTCTTGCTCGCTAGCTTCCAGTCTTCTTCCCACACCTCTCTCTCTCTCTCTCTCTCAATTATTGAACGTGTAAGAAGAAGATAATGTAGGGTTGGCTCTTGATTCCAGGCAAAGTTCTCCCAGTGAGGTTGCAGATTTCATCCTCTTGAGACTTTAGTTTTATAGATAATGTTGATTTCTTTGTGGGAATAGTCTTAAATATAAGATATATACATACGTAAGGATCTATGAGAAGAAAGTAAAAGTAATAGAAATACAAACTCAAATTAATCCATGTGGCTTCCAAACTTGCTCTTCATTTTTGCAATTTCCCTTCCAAACTCCAGAACTGTGATCAGAGGCGAAAAGGTGAAAGAAAAGTTGGAGATGGATCATTAGAATATGAAACATGGAGTTGGACACAGATTCGAATAATATTCAAATGCATGAATTATATCACCATAATGAATAACGACCATAAATGTCTAAAAGCAACCTAAATTTCTGTAAGGAATCAACATCCATTCTTTGTCTGTGCATTAATAAGAGAAAATTCTAAATCATATAAGTAGAATTGATGTTGTATGGGTTAAATAACATGTGTTTAGTAGGTTAAAACTAAGGGTAGTGTTGTTGAACGGGACGATTGAACCATTTGAACTGTCACCCGACCTCTTTTTTTATGTCTGTTTTTCAAAAGTCAATCCAAAAACCATTGATTTGGTCAAGATCCACCTGATTCAAGTGAATGAACTGTTTGACCCAGCCATTGGTCATGGGTTGGTTATACACCACATTATAGCAAAACTTGCAAAAGGCCATAACTTTGTGCTTGGTTGTTTGGTTGGGGTGATTTTTTTTTTTTGTTTTAGAACTTGAGTAACTTGTTGAGACCTACGTGTTCCAAGGTGTTAACGGTGCCTTGGCCCAGCTATTTTTGCAAAAGCTAGAATTTCCTTTTTTATCCTCAAGTTCTAATTTTAGCATTTTTATGAATAAAAAAAATGTCAAAAGCTAAAATAAAAAATATAAATTACATAAAATAATAAATACTCGCAGCACACACACATATGTACAGAGATATACACATGTATGTATGTATGTATATATGTATGTAGCTATGTTGACATGTCAAGTTCTGTCCTATTTGAACAACTGACCCACAACTTAGAGTAAAAAATGGTTCAGCCTCTAGGTCATTACTTTTTCTTTGTAGCTATAACAGAATGTTTATTTATCAGAGAGAGAGAGAGAGAGAGAGAGAGAGAGACTTTAGATGGCCTAAGTCAGATAATGAAAGCCACCAACCACGTAGAAACTTCATGCCATTAAGAAACTGCATAGCATTGGGCAGAACTTAGTAATTTTCACTGCTGATGATGTTACACATAATTGGGGGGGGGGGGATATCTTATAAAATATTAACTAAATATATAATGAAAATAGTTGGCAAAATTATATGCAATTCTCATGAAATATAAATTTCACATGATAAGCATATAAGGTGCATTATCCAATGTCCCATTATATGGGGTCTTGGGAGGGGTAGATTAGATAGGGACCTAACTTTTGTCATTTTTCTTTTGGCTCAAAACGGTTATTCTCATACTTGAACCCACATCTCACACTTGTCAGCCTGAGATTTTACTATTCAGCAAGCTTTAGATTTTGCATGGCAATCATATGTTGTATCTCTCTCTCTATCTATCTATAAAATAAATCCTCGGCCATGTATGTTTTATGTTCCCAAAATTCTTTTGGAAAACTTTGGTTGTCAAAACCTAGCCATTTCCTTATGTACTATTGCAAATTATACAATATGCATAAAACTTCATTAGTTCTATTGGATTAATTGCGTCTATCTATATGCAATCCTTACGGAAACATGGCTTGGGAAAAAAAAATCATATTGGAGCAAGATAAAAAACAATCAAATTCACTAGATGCATGCGTGTCACTTATAAATAGAAAATTTGTTTGGATGTTCACATCATTTTTTTTTATGATTTCTTTTTGAAAACTATGGAACATCGATCACATTGTAATTAAATCATAAAAATTGTTTCTCAATATATTTAGTACAGACTTATAAGGAAAACAACAGATTTAAATGATTATGATTGCCATATGAATCTTACCGTCCAGAAAAAAATAATCACATTTAACATTCCTGATTTAAATTTTTATTTTATTTAACTGAATATGACAGCTGAGGTTTAAGCGTGCATGGGAAGGTGCTCTTGCTAATGTATTTGTTTGTTCTTGTTTAGGAATCTAATATATATAGAGACAATGGGCTATGGTTGATTAAACTATGCATAACTCTATAAAATTTTTGAAAGGAAAAGAAAAAAAATCAAATAGAGCTGGTCATTAATTTATAACCAAAAAATTGAAAAATTGGGTGCAAAGATGAGAAAAGAAAAAAAAAAAAACAGATGAACAAGTTAATGTAGATGCAGAATGTTATATTACAAACTTTAATAGATAAAAAAGAAAAATTAAATTGAAGCAATGTTAAAATTTCAGGATATAACTTGAGAAATATTATAGTTAAACTGCCTAGCAGTACTCATGGATATTGGAAGTAATATTAACTTTATTTTTTTCTAATTTTTAAACTATAAATTTGTCAAAATTCAAGATTTTTTTTTCTCTTGAGAGGGGGGGGGGGGGGGGGGAGGACATTTCATATGCCTAAATAATGCAAATATCTTATATCAAGATCAAGAAGAATAAGAGTATTGGTGAGGACAATGTCACCAGTCGTCACTACATCATATTATAGTCTGCTGAAAAATCATTAATGAAAGTTTCTAAAGAAAAATCACAGGAAGAACTAAGGAATGATCAAGGTTCAAAATATTGATACGCCCAATATGTTGGTATGGGCGTATCAGGCGAATTGATACTGCTTTTTTTAGTTTTTTTTTTATTTTATTTTTTCTGAAACAGGTTCAGGGTAGCCAGTTTAGGACTCCTCCATCCCTTGAACCGGTCAGACTCCCGATGTACCCACCATAGGGGCGTATTGGAGGGGTCCTGGAATGATATGTATTGGTCGATATGGGCTGATATGTGTCGATACTTTGAACCTTAGGAATGATTAATGATAGATTTAGAGAAAATAATTATGTGATGGTACCCTTTATTCTTCAAAGCATATTATTATTTCTAGAATCCTCGTATATGAATTGAATATTAGCTAGCAGCCTATTTCTTGTATTGACGACATTATATGGTATATTAATTTGCACTTACATATTTTAAAGATAATGCTGTAAAAAGATTAATTCTAAATAATGCCCCTTTAATATTTTAGCTATTTGGTGCATTAGAACTCTTGCACAATCCTTATTGATGGATGCATGTCACTAAGCAGATCGTCCCGACCAAACTATCAGATGGGCAGAACATGTAAAAAGAGTAGTTCAGATCATCATAATCATGTAAGACAGGTTTAAGCTAGTCGGATCATTTAAGCCATATTTGGTTTGAAGGAAAAAGTAGGTAAAGGAAGAGAAATGTGGGGAAATCTTTACAAATCTTATATAGGTTTTCCTATGTTTTCCTTCCTTTCCCTACCTTTTTCTTCAAACCAAACATAGCCAATAGAAAAATCCTCAACTACGAAAGAATCTGAATCTTCCATGTGATGACAAACTATTGGGGCTCCACATGTTTCAGACATAATCCACTATTCATGGAGCAGATTTCAGTCTGAAAACTCTTTGTTTTCGAAATATGCTCTTATGTAGCCATTGCTCTAAAGTAAAACTATCAACTTTGGACAGCTGATAATGGATAGAGTACATGATGGTTTTAACTTTTAATTAACATCTATGGGATTGAAATTTGAATGAATAACCAATTTAAAACTTCCTATCTATCTAATGATTCTGATGGACTGTTCAGAGATTGGCTGCATGCTGCACCGTTTTAAAGAAATGGGTGAAGCTGTTTGCTGAATAAGCTTAATTAACCTTCTACCCAAAATGTTTTGGATTGAATAATATAAATGGAAAATTCCACTTTATTATCTTGAGCTTTGGGGTAATCTCAAACGCGTCACTGTAGTATTTAAAATTTTAAAATGGGTTAAGTCAGTCCAAAACCGTTAATCCATGTTAAGTATTATATAAAAGGACAAAATTGCCCTTCACCTATCATCTAATTTTCTTCTCATTCGTATCGGATCTCTAACCACCCCCTCCATTTCAGAAACTCTGTAGACTGTAGTTGCAATTATTGGGTCCTGCATTTGGAGCATAGACTCAGATATAGATTTCTTTATGAAGGTAAAAAAATGACAAAAACAAAACATGAAAAGATGTGGCTGCTCTGGTTCTCTTCAACAAAGACGTGTTCATGGGTCAAGTGTTGATGGGTCCGACTGTACGTGCACTGGTGTTCATGGCTTCGGATTCATCAATTCACATCCTTTATTCTCTCGTCAAGTCAATCCAACTGTGGCTTAGTATTATTATGGTTCAGTCTTGAGGTAGAAGACAATTAACAGTGTTTTGTTTTCAAGGGTAGTTTTGACATTTTGAAAAATTTGAAGTGGCACGTCATATGTGATAAGATAGCTGACAGACTGTTAACGGTAGAGATTAAATTGACACTTTTTGATAATTTGGATACTAACTTGACACTACCCCCAAAGTTCGGGGTACTAAAATAGAATTTTCTCTAATATAAAATGGTGAGAAACATGTATTGTCGCATCATATATGAGAGTCACTTCAACCAAAAAAAAAATATACAGATATAGGACTGATCAGTGACGTTTATAGTTAAAGCATCAAATTTTGATGTTGATGTTTTATATAGAAACAACAATTTTTATTGATCAACCCAAAATGTTTTAGACAAAAAAAAAAAAATTCTTTTAGAAATATGTATTCATCAGCTCAAAATATTTTAGATAAAAATAACAATGATACCAAATACAAACACTTCTACATTTTCTTTGTCGGGGCAAATGATGCTACCAAGCCATTATTTTACTGAATAAGTGAAAATCTTTCTTTGTTAGGTAAAAAACCTTGTGGATAAAGAAGTAATTAAGAAGGCTTGGAGAGGAAAATCTTCCCAAGAATTAGTATGAAGTAAGAACATTGTTTGGCAATATTAATTTTAAGCAGATTTGCCAGTAGGGTCGCCTAATTAAGAAGTCTAAGTGAACCTTGAATCTTCCACGTGGCAAGATGGTATGGGCTGAAGAGGGGCCACATTTTCCTCTCTATTCATGACCTTTTGCCACGTGGTCAAATTTATGGGTATAATTAAAATAAAAAATATAAATATCATCAAATTACTCCAGTCCATTCATATATATAAAATAAAATGTATGTTTCCTTCTTTTCCTTTAAACTTGAAATAATTGCAAAAGAATGGGAGATAGCGTTAATACTCCGTCTCATCTCATCTCATGCTGTCATGGGTGAAGAAGGGACAGGTGGTGTTCGGAGGGCCGCCAACCAGAAGGCAACCACAAACACCAGCCCAGACGATCCCAACAGGTGTATTATGTTGTGTTACCGCTTTCTTGTGCAAAATGGGCTGGCAATGACAACCCATATTGAAAAGGGCCCACTGGATTAAGATTGAAGGTCCGTATCCTCAATCCTCGATAGAAACAACCAAGAAAGTAGTTATGATTCAAGCAAAGAACTCTTTGGGGCGGGGGGGCTCAATTACAGAATTACCCTCATTAAATCATAAAATTACTCTGTCCACATACACATCTATTATACAGATTCCATGTCCTTTGTCACAACTCTGAGAGCCCAATGGCCCTCTGCACACTTCTGACGTAACAGGAGATAGACAACAGCTTACAAGGGCAACGATTCAAGGGGAGCCTTGGCATTGAATAAACTGTGTGAACTCTGTCGAGTTCATCACCTATTGAACTAAGTAGTATTTGAAGGAAGGTGCCAGCTAGGTGGTTGCTGGTAAGGTCCCTGACTGGTCGTAGCAGGGGAATTGGCCAATTGCCATGTCATGTCTAATGTTTTTAGTTTATTGAGGAAGGACTCCAGTACCAGAGGACCCTCAAAGATTGGCCAATTTCCTTGTTATCAACTCTTTGATTTCATTTTGTTTCCAATTTTGCTAAGAGATTATCTAAAAAGCATTGCAGTCTTCTTTTAGCCAATTATTTTGGTTGAGAAGGGAATTTTAGTGTTCGGCTTTGGCCAGTGCAACACCCGTTCGAACAGTCTTTACAGCTTTGTATTAGGAATATCTCTATATTTATGTACTTTATTTCGTGGGAAGATATTTTCAATACAAGATTGCAAGAGGCTGTTTGAAACAGTGTGAGCATCAGTTTGCATTGACCAGAGTGGAACTTGGACCTTTAAACTCCTTTTTGACCTCCAAGCTAATTTGACATGTAGCCAATGACCAATGGTTATGTTGGCACAGGTTCAAATCTTGCATGCACTTTGTCATTAACCCACTAACTAGGTCTAACATATGGCACCTTGCTCTAGGAGCGTCAATGGATCAGTTTTGAGTTGGACCCCATCCAAATCAAAATCTATTTGGATGGATTGGATGGATCACTAAGACATTGAATTGGACCAGTCCAGTCTAGACTTAATGGTGCAAAGTATTTATTGGATTGGATTGGACCTGGTCCATCCATAGTGGATTTATATTAGATTGGAGTTAAACTGAACCAATATTCCGTCCATTGATAGAAAATAAGAATGCAGGTATCAATAGACCAAGTTTAGATTGGAACAAATCCAAAACTAAAACCAATTTGAACAGATTGGATGGTCCAGACGTTGAATTGGACTGGTTCAAAATGGTCTAAAATAATCATCGGATTGGACCAAATCTGATCCGATTCCCCTACCTTGTCTCCTGTGGAGGCCAAAGATGTGTTGGAACACCAACACAAACCTAATTTGCCACGGAAAAGTTTAATAAAGAATGGCCCAGTTCACTGTATACATGAACAACCCACTAATCTTTCACATCAGACTAATTCTGAACTCAAAAGAAGTCTTCATATTTTGGCTGTAAAACGAATGATAATGTCCCACGCCAGTGAAAAAATATATAGGGCCCATATCGAGAGGTTGAATGATTGTGGGCCCATGATTGAAGGTAAAACTCCACAAGTTTAGTATATGACTGACTGACTTGGCTGCATGATTGAAGGTGTGGCTAAAATCCAGTGGGTTGGTCACGTGGGGAAGCTCCCGACTTGACCTTATTTTGTAACATTTTTCCATATCATGTTGGGAGCTTCAAGACACCATCCGCTCTATTTTTGGCACGTGGAAAGACAACGTGGCCAATCTGGATCGTCCACCCTCTTGGAACTCTTTGGATGGCCACGTTTTCAGTCCATCAATCCACTTCAACCTATATCCTCACCATTGATCCTTTCCATGACTAATATTAGCCATCTATTGTTTCAATTTCTTTTTCTTTTTTTTTTTAATTTAAAAGCCATCCATATAAAAGGGCTTGTTTTATGTGCAAGGGTTATGAAGCTAAAAATTTGAAAGTTCTTATATGACTCGGAGGGAAAGATGGCAAACATGTTGTCATGTAGAACTTGGAAGGTTATAACTACATTTTAGGGGGTGTTTGGAGCATTCCTATTAAGACTCCATGAACACCTTTTGGGCATTTTTTACTTCATAACACCTAAATCATGTTTAGTTGGACAGATTTGACTTCTAACGCTTATACAACATTGTTTTAAAAACCTAACTGGACGGTCGAATCATTCAACCCGAGAACTTGTCATAGTTTCAGGTCTGATTTTGGGTTGAACCACTAAACCATTCAATCCAAGCAGCATTTTGCGGGTTTTTGACTGATATGATTATATGTAGAATTGAGAATTTAAAAAAATTTCTTTCATATATAAAAGCTGGGCATTATCAATCAACATCCTCTCTCTCTCTCTCTCTCTCCCTTTACCCCCTTATCAATCTAATAATTACTGAGTTTATTTCTAAAAAAAATTAATGGTATGGGTCAAACCGTTCAACCTAAAATGGTTGAACCACTAACCCAGAAACCGATGGCCAAAGCGGTTTTATTTCCGGGTTGATTTTTAAAACTTTGTTATACAATACCATCATTTACATGACGGTGGGGGAAGCATCCTTTTGGCATTTTCACTTTCATTGTCTTATGTGGTACCTAGTGGTTCTCGTGTTTTAAACTACAATAAACAATTGTAGATTGCATTATGTGGCAAATTATTTCCCGTATTTCCAATGCCACAATTCAGGTACAAATGTTGATAATTTAAACACCACGATACCAAACACCTACTTAACTTGTCAAATATATGATTTAACAACAAGGTCATTCAGACAAGCACTATTACAACAAAAACAAGGCCCGCCTAACAGCTTGGCTACATACCTTCACAACTTTGGCTGTAGGGAACGTTGTCCAGCACGACATGTTACCATGGGTGTGGGGAAAAGGGTAATTTCCCTTAATATTCTTTTGACCAAAAGGACAAGCAGGGGACTGAATGGGCTGATGTGTCATGCCCAAGAACATTCCCAACAGCCAAAGTTTTCTCGTAATGTATGACTGAGACTGACCAGAACTCAGAAGCGTTCTAGGGAAGGGGTAATGTAATCATGAATGCGAACTGATTTTTTATTTTTTTATTTTTGTTCCAGTCCTCAAATGGTAGCAGCTTTCCCTCATAACTATAGAATAATTTTGCCAACTTGTGCCTCTTCCTCAAATACATGCACAAGAGAGCCACATACGCATATACCTATCTTGGCTTGGGTTAACTGGAAAAACAAAACTGCTGCAGAATCCAATTCTCAGACACGGCTTGCATGCCTTTCAAAGACCATCACTAGAAGAACCATAAAACAGAAAAGCAACAAGTCCAGACTATTGCTTAGTTGTGTACAGATGCCATAATCATGAATCCAACTACCAGTTCTTCCCTCCACTGCTACGCTGGTAAAATAAATGAAACCATTTATTCAAATTTTTATAGACAACCAGAGAAAAGTGAATGTTTTTAAAATAATCATACATGGAACTAGTGAACTATTATTCCATCACTAGATAGTCTGGATTTACACAAACTGCTCAAAGACATTGTGACAGGCATTTTTCAACTCTATTTATCATAGTAATCAAAATATGTATAAACTTACCAGAGCTTGTGATACGAACCAAATGGATGCCCTACCCCCAACTACCACAACATGCTCTTCCCCATGGTTCCCAGGGAATAGGCAATGTGGGTGCAACTTCCCTCCTTTTGAGGTAACATATTTGCACCACCCTAACACTTACGAAAAACAAAACCTTCCAAAAAAAGGATGAAAATAGGAAAAAAAAAAAAGCAAGTAAAGAATTTCATCTTTTCTACAAAAGAATTAGACAAGTGAGCAGCTTGCCGCGGATCATGATACAAATTGCATGCAGTAACGGAACCCACTCCACCTCTTCCAATTCTGCAAATAATCGTTCACTGAGCATCATTTTGGGGAACATTCGCATAATACATATAGAGGCTATTAGCAGCAGCACAAGCAAGAACATTTGAGGTTGGATGCCATGCCAGGTGGAGCAACTTGGTTGAGAAATCATAAACTCCTCCATTTGCATCTGCACTCAGAACGTCAGCTCCTGATAATACAATACATGAGAACGTATCAAATTATCGGGCACGGTACAAGATGCAGTGAAGAATGACAAGATGTAAATAATGTAAGGCAGTTACTAAAACCCTAAAAGGGTCAGCAGGGGTTGGTCAATGTCCTAAAGACAAGGGGCTAGTTTAAAGCTTTGAGAGTTGGAAAAGTAATGGAGTTTGTTATTTTCTTTGGTTAAGGAGTTTGTTCTACCCATAAAAAATAAATGAACATGGATCGTAGAACAGACCACAATTCATTGATCATGGTTTTCAATCCCAAATAAGACCCAACCTAGGGTTTTTGTCTTGTAGATGGAAAATGATGTATGTGGCATGGCCCCAAGGATCTGCTTTTGCAGTTGCAGAGTGAGTGGACCAATCATTTCTAACAGAACCCACGCATGAACAGCCAAACAATTTTTGAACATCCAAAGAAATGCTCAAATCCTGTAGTTGCAATAAGCAGATAGATAAATTTTGGGCATGCAAGATTCTCACAAGGTGGAATTCCTCAGGTGTCCAGCCTCCATCCACCTCCCACCCCTTGTCTCTATGTATACCTATATTTCTGTAGGTCAATTTTATGGTCTAACAAACTGATACCTTTAACTGGAGCTTGTCCTACCATTTAATGCATGCGACCTGCAGATTCATACATGGCCTTTTGGACAGCAAGAATACAAGTATGGCAAGATATTCAGAAAATATTGAGCTTCAGGCATTATGCTATTTATAGACCATATTGAGCCCATACGAGAGTGATGAACCTTTACATATGGGTAGACCTGTTCATGGGCCAGGCTAAGGCTTGGCTTTTGTCAAAATTCTAATGGGCCTGCCCCGAAGCCTGAAGCCCGGCCCATGAACAGGTCTACATATGCGAAGGGACTTCAAAGTACTTCCTCCCTTCTGTTTTGCCAATAAGTAATTCAGTTCAGCCAATTCGGCATTTATCAAATGGGCTCATTGCTCTTATTCCTCTTTAGAATAGTAGTTAGTTTAACCCAGGATGAATAGGAAATTTGCAATAGTTATTCTTCTAAGCATGTGAGGTGATAGAAAACAAAACAGCCACACCAATACCTACCTCGTCTTCGAGAACGTGTCAAACTGGTGAAGGATCTTGAAGGCTTGGTAGGTGTCTGAGCTTGACGTCTGAACCATTTAGAGGGGTAGAAACAGAAATAAGGTAATACCCAAGAATGCATTAATGCCTTCAAAAAACCACGGAAACCTAAACTCCTGTGAGTACCTGTTAGGATTTTTACTGGCCTCTAATGTTGTTGCCTCATTACTGCCAGAAACAGTGCCAAAAACACGAAATAGGTTGCTGAATCACAGAATAACATTCAGTAAACAGCAATAAGTAGAGAAGCTGAAAACAGAACATAATAGATAAGAGTAGAAACCAAAACCTGTAAGAACCAGTGGCAACATGAAGGCCATCACCACTCAAACAGCATTCGAATTTGTCAAAGATGGAATCATTTTCATATAGATCACATAGCTACATAACAGAAAATGAATAATTATTGGCACAAGTACCAATGGGTTCAGAGATTTAAAAGCGGAAAGTCACCTTAGGCCTTAGATACTCGTGGACCTGGAAGGTTGCAACAGGTCTAGATTCCATGTTTAAATCCCAAAGCTGAAATGACAACCAACAATTTGTTAGACAGTGTATGCCCTTAGCTCCAATCAGATTGATGTACATTATGACATTTATTGTAAATGAATAAAGTACATATTTGATTCATGTTATAATGGTGTGTTTCTGTGTAATACCCTTAAACTGGACACTTATGAGACTCGTGTTAGTTTAGAATGTTCACAGCCGTTGGATAAGTCTGGGGAGATTTATCCTACTAAGGCTGACACTGATGTGCCGCCAAGTGTTGGGGTGGCCTGTCTCAGCTGCCAGGGTGAGACCCGAGGTACATGTAGTGTAAGTTTACTTGAAACCCTGAACCGGACCAGATTTCCAGTATTGCCCTGGACCTTGGTGATTAGTGGGCAAAACTGGAAAGTTACACCTGACCCCTAGACTCGATTATGTTACTGCACTAGGTGTTGGATTGGGCTGTCTTTGATATGCCAATCAGTGAGATCCTTAGCGGGGGTCAAAACCTGGGTATGTTGGGACAGTCCGAGAATTCATTTGAGTGGGTGATCATAGTGACAGGATCAGCCCCTTTGTCGGACAAAGGTAATGATCGGGGATGCACTCTCTCTGATGGAAACCAAGACTGCCGGCAACCGATTTCAATCGTTGAAATTTGTTTTGCAAAATATATTTATATACGGATGGATATACATATATATATTATGGTTTCAAAATGTTTGCAAAAGGTTTTAATTCCCGGGATCCATGTGAGTAGAGAGTGCAACACTGTTCCTTGTAGCCGAGGGAGAGGTCCTCTCTTATCGAGCAGTGTATGATCATTATGGGCTGAGAAGTTAAGTGTAAGACCATTGAGGGTAATACCTGATGGGCTAATCTTGCATCTGCCCACAGTCCCTGGGTTTTTATAAGGTGGCTTGGCCCAAGGACCATTTAGTGTAAGTGTTGGGCCCATTAGGAGTCCATGTGATGGGCTTCAGGGGGTTCACTGTCTCTTCAGTGAATTTGGCCAGGCCTTGTAACAGAGGCTGAGCTGAACCCATGTGGCTGATGTGTAGATCAATGTTTGGGTCCCACGCCATACAAAGAAGCCCAACTGGGCAGTAGGTTGGAAGCAGTTTGAGCACTTAGACTTATTGGGCCTAAAGCCCATTTCGAATTGGCCTAGTTTGACTAGTTAATTAAGGGGGCGGATCTGGGATTAAATCAACAGATAGGATAAAGTCTTACCCTATCCACTCAGAGAGTCCAGATCTGAATTCAGATATGGAAACCTCCTAATGAGATTAGGAGAGAGCTGATCTAATCTGTAGATAAGATAAGGGCTTATCCTTATCTCTTAAAGAGAACTCTTAATCCAAATACAGATTTGGATTAGGAAACTCCTAATGAGATTAAGAGCTCTCTTTAAGCCTATAAAAGGAAGAGGGGGCGAACCATTCAGTTCATCCTCAGCATCCCAAGCTTCTTAGAGATCAGATCTCAGAGCACCCAGAGAGAAGACAGCAACAGTGTGACTGCGCCATCTTCTCCCTACGTTTCCTCCAGTTGCCGCCATACTGCCAGTTCAATCTCCATCCTTTGTAGGAGCGATCAAGAAGTGTCTTGATATCAGTCTTTGGAGAAAGGCTGATCAGAAGTCGTGCTCACTGCCTCCATCGGATTCTTGCTGAAGAATTCGGTTCGTTGGACGGACCCTGCTGATTCTGCTCCACCACTCACTGTGTCATCTTCAGTGGGAGCAGTCTTTGGAGTTTTTCTTTGGGCGTGAACACCTTCGTTGGGAGATACTGCATCTTCGTATAGGTATATCCCTCTCCTACTGTTTTGGTTCAGATCTGGTTCGGTTCTTTGTTCAAGATTGATCATTGAAAAATGCAGTTTTTCTAAAACAGGGAATGTGATTCCCAGATGGGAGAGAGGAAATTTTTGAAATTTCGCCCAACCTATCTGCAGGGCTCGACCATCCATATGATGGATCTCTCATCCCTTCACAATCTATCAAAACTAATTCACAAATATAGATTAGACTTTGGCATAGCCGCCTAAATTATATGGGAGTTAGATGCATATGGGGATTATCTTGTTCATCATGACAGGGAAAGAAATCTAAAAGCATTTAGAGAAATGTCTTGAGACTGTGCCTACAGGACCCATAAATAAACTTTCGGGAGTCTTCAAGGATGAGGACCTGCCTAAGGCAGTGATTACATAAAGAAACAGTACCAATCAGATGATCTTTAACCATCTGAACATGAAGCTCTTTTGCACTTCAATATAAACTTTTCCGCCATCCAACTAAAATCAAATAGAAATTACAGTTTAATCATCTTTAAAACTTTTCCATATTTTCAAAGGATTTAGACAGAATCTCAGATAAGAAAATAGACCCTTTAAAGAACAAAATGTAGACGACCTTCAGAAAGAACTCAAAAAACAAGCACCAACCTTTAGGGTCATATAGTCACGACTCAATATGTGTCTTCCATCCGTCCCAAACTTAATATCTGATATTGAAGTAATTATCTCAGTGAAAAATGATCGTGAACCAGGTGTACCATGTTCCTCAAACCTACAAAGTAATTTAAACATCACTTTCACTTGAATAAACACTGTTTAAGGTATGCAAAAATATAGAGCTAGTTGTCAACTGACATGCATGAGAACCATTAATAAGTCAAAATTCTTACAGTTTAGCATGGGTGTCACACAAAGCTGATTGCCTCATGTCAATAAGTCGTATTGTGCCCTTTGAGCTACTGTACGCTAATGTATTGCAATGGGTAGGATGGAATTCTGCAGATGTTATAACCTCTGTAAACCAATAAAAGATATTACTGAATTGATAAGCCAGCCTGACTGGTTGAAGCAGCAGTAATCAAGTAGATGAAGTTACAAATTATGAATGTGTCCACTTATCCTCCACATCTATGTAACCTAAATACTGATGGATGTGCTGGTATCAAATACAAATAGTGGGATATAGCAACATGGATAAGTGCAATAGCTCAGAATATTTTGCATCCAAGAAAATATAAAAGAAAATGCTTGTATTTAATATACACAATAATAGTTCAATATATAAACGATTATGAAAACACAAATAGACAATGTATCTCAAGATTCATTTCCATACATATCTCCCCTACCATCCTATTAGGCTATTACCACTTGGAAATCCCCTTCAATCTCCCAATTGGATAATCCATCAAGATAGCCAGTTCGAATCCCCGAAGAAGAGCTTGTTTGGTCTTTCTTGAAGTAAAAGGGAAAATTTCAGCCCAAAAGCCCTTGCAATGTGTCCAAGAAAGCCCTAGTCATTCTTCTTTTGTTTAAAAAAGTAAAATCTTTAAGATATAAAAAAAAGAGTAAAATCTTTGAAGCTACGCATCAGTCAGGTGAAACTCCAATATAAAGTGGAGTATAAAGCCAAGATGGACTGGCATAGTGAAAAAAGCAGCAAATCAAAAGTGTTCCCTATCCAAAGAATAGTTCACATTGGTGGCATAATTTCTCCATGTGGCAAAAATAGGAGTGTCATGTAGAAACGATGCTCTCTTACCCAATTTAGCCTACTTTTTTCCATATGTAGAGAACACACATAAATACATTGATATAAACCAAAAGAGGCAGGGGGGAGGAGGAAGAAAACAGCATACCAGTGAGGTCTTCCATATTAACAGGCTTCACATCGACAATGTTGAAACTTTGATTACATATCTCTAAGTTCCACAAATTTATTCGCAAATCATCTGCTGATATGAATGTCTCACCATCACTGAGGATGGTTAAAAAAGAGAAAACAAAAAAGAAACAGAAAATATGAACAGATGAACCAAAATTAAAAGCTCATGGTAGCAGCAAAAGGAAAATTCTTATTTAAACCATTAAGCATCCACGTAACTTCTGCCATCTTGAAAGCAATTCTGATAAATTAAATTTTTTCATCAAATATTATGACAAGTGGAGGTTTTTTTTGATGAATTGACTAGCAGAGATTATCACCAAACACATTAGTTTGCCAGCAGATCTCAAAAAATAAATAAGACCAACCCAGCATTGATGAACTACAAAGTAGAAAATGAACAAAATACTGCATAAAAGATATCATTTTAAGGACAATATAGAGTTTGATAGTGTTTTGGTCATAATTCACAAAAAAAAGAACTTGAGTAGAATTAGGGTTTCCCTATTCAGGGTGTATAAGTATGCACTATGTTTGCTAAAACCCCTTAATTATATTCCTTAGAGGGAATACTCTTTGATTTTGATTTTATGTGAAAGAGCTACTTTGTAAGGGTTAAACCCAATAACAGGTATAAGCAGTCCCATCAGCTTAGACTCTTAGTGGGTTATACCCATGAGTGGGCCCCACAATTGGTAGATAGGTCATGGGACCCATACACCATTGGGTACGTATGTATTTTAAACTTATACATCTTAACGATGAGTCCCGTTAATCGGTAAAAGGTGAGACCCACTATACTGATTTGGTAGTGGGCATGACCCACTTTAATATTTTAACAGTGGGCCCCACAAAAAGGTGGGCCCCACTGATATATACTGTTTAAATAGTGAGCATGGCCCGCTTTAAACTTAAATGTTCCAACAGTGGACCCACATGGAACTGTAAAACCCTTCAGTGGGTTATATGCATACCCTAAGATTAACAGTGTGTACTATTTTTTTATCTTAATTAGCATAAACAACTCTAATGGTTGTACTGCAACTTTTACAATAACAGTTTACTCCTTTTCACAATTAAAAATACTTGTACTTGTGTTTCTTGGTTTACCAGAATGCATGGTAAAACCAACAGACTTAAACATCACCTATGTGACACACCAAAGTGCATCTGAATTTGCACTTACAAAATATTGTACCAATAACAATACTTTAACCCATGGCCAAGGAGTGCAAGTTGAGTTCCCAATTTGAAGAATTTCCAGTGTCAGGCACTGGCTCTTGGGCCGGGTCCATTCAAATTTTAAGAAACTTGGAACCCTATCCCACCCAAGTTGCGTCCCCACCATGGCCCCTGACCTCTAAGACACTGAATAAGAGATTATAACATTATAGCCTCCAACTTTAACTGCTTTTCACCTGGGCACCTAAATCTTTCGAAGGCCTAGCTGATTCTCTACTCGGATTGGGGTGAATCAGGAAGAGCTTAATTGGAAAATACCAAGCTAGGGAATAAATTTGTAACTCTAGGAAGAAGTTATAAATGATCGTATTGGCAACCTATTGTTTTTTTTACTTGCTTGTAATTCCATTGTGTTCAAATGTGTGGTTTTTTCTACTCATTTTATGACATAATACAATCTGATTGCTATTTCCAGAACAAAGAAAGAGGATCTCACATCATGAACATGAGAGAACATAATCATATTTACTTCTGTAGAGGAGATGGGCCGAATGGCCCATAGACTGTCATTTCATGTTATGTTATGTTTATCTCTGTTATGGGCCATATTCTGGGCCCATACTCTGTAATGTTCTGTTTTTTGTATTTTCCTGCCCACTCAAGGGCCTCTCTGTAATTTGTCAAAGATTAACTTCTTAATAAGATGTTTAGAGTGTTAGAGAGAGGTTATGTTCGAACCTCTTACTCTCTAACACTCATTGCCGCCGGCTCTCTCTTCTCTTCCTCTCTTGTTTGTTTATTTTCTGGTTTGCATCTAATCTCAAACAGTTCCCTACATCAAGTGGACTGTTTTTCAGCTACTTCTAAAAAGGGAACAAAAGAAATAGGCTCAAGCATACCTGTTGTTTGAAATGGAATTAATATGATAATCATGTGCATGTGCATATACTCTTCGACATCTAGGAAGAAGATTTGTCTCATGGCCAATGATCTGCTAAAGAGAAAACAAAGAAACACATCTTTTAAAGAAAATTTCAAGTTCAGTCTCAAGGAACTGATTTGTGGAGCCAGCCAAATTAAAATTTTACTTACTACCTAATGGATGACAGCAAAAACTTGCAAGCAAACAGAGATTTAAGAGTCAAATAAATAAAGCAATAAAAAATGCTTACCAAGAGATGATGGACAATAAAATTATAAGAGGGAAGGAAAGACTGAAAGATTCAAAAGCCCATAGTTAACTCTTAGGAGGACATATTCACTGGTTACCATGGTTTACAATTTTCAAAATAAATCCTGCAATTTCAGTTTTGATCATTATTCAGAACATTTTTTATCAATATTTAGAGTATCCTTTATATATATTTCCAGTTTCAAATATTTCTGCAGGAGATTTCAGAAAATTCTCTGAAATGATGCAATGCTTCATAAGAAATTTCCATAAACACTGAAATTTCGACTGTAGCTTAAATAGATGAAAAAATACATAACCTCCCAATCTCTCCCAAGTTTTTTCTGGATTGCTTACTTCTTCCCAAAGAATTTATAACATCAATGCATGAATTTTCATTAAAAATAATTACATTATGTTCTTTCCAAAAATTTATATATCATAGAAACATGGGTAAACGATACATAATTTATTGTAGAAGTTTAGTTGATTTGGTACATGAATTAACAAAAATACATGTCCACATAGACACCATTTAAAAAAATTATATATAAGAATGTTATTTTAATATTTCATAAGTTGTCTTTGTTGTTGTTGTTGCTTGAAGAATAATTCAAGAAATAAGCAAAACAACAGATGATAAAGTTGTTTATACCATATATGGAGAGAGAGAGAAAGATGAAAAACTACATTGCATGCATTCTAAAGTACTATGACAGTTAGATTGAATACTTAGCTTGCTAGTAAATATATTAATTTTTAAAACCAATCATATATGTAGAACTTTTATAACTAAGATATTAAATTTGACCTAATATTTACTAATAATATAAAAGATTGGGGCACTAGAATAAATAATACTGCACAAGTAGAGAAGATCAATTTCCTTCCATGTCATGGAAATCCAGCTTTTAGATCAAATGATAGGTATACAGTTGTAACTGTTGAGCAGGAGAAGAAGGAGAAGAAGAAAGGAGGAAGGAAGAAGAAGAAGAAGAAGAAGAAGAAGAAGAAGAAGAGGCTACTGAGTTAAGGCCTCAAAAGAACAGCTTCAGTTGAGTGAAGCATTGTATTTATACTATACTGGCCGTACAACACAATAGGTCTACAAAATTACAAAAATACCCCTGCGGGCACTAAACCTGTGTACAATACATATAATACACCTGTCAACACTCCCCCTCAAGTTGGGGCATAGATATCAATCATGCCCAATTTGTCACAGAGACCTTGGTGTCTGGAATGGTTTAGCCCTTTTGTAAAGATGTCTGCTAGTTGGTCTTTAGAGCTGATGTATGGAGTGCGTACTTCGCCTGTGATGATTTTCTCTCTGATAAAGTGATTGTCAACTTCAATGTGCTTTGTTCTATCATGTAGTACCGGGTTGGCAACGATACTTATAGCTGCCTTGTTGTCACAGAGTAGAGTCATGGGTTTATCTACTAGAAAGCCCAACTCTCCCAATAAATTCTTTATCCACATACCTTCGACTACTCCGTGTGCCATTGCACGTTACTCAGCTTCAGCACTGGATCTAGCTACCATGGTTTGCTTCTTACTCCTCCAAGTAACAAGGTTCCCTCCTACAAAGGTGCAGTAACCACTAGTAGACCTTCTGTCAGTTTGAGATCCAGCCCAATCCACATTTGTGTAAATTTCAACTCTCAAATGTCCATGTTTCTGGAATAATAAGCTAGCACCCGAGAACTTCTTAAGATACCGCAGTATTCTCTCCGCTGCTTCAAGATGAGTGGACCTAGGTGCATGCATGAACTGGTTGAGGACACCAACAACATATGCTATGTCTGGACGAGTCATAGAGAGGTACAACAATCTCCCTACAAGCCTCTGAAATTGCTTCACATCCTTAAGAGGTTCACCTTGGCTGTCACTTAACCTATGGTTGGGGTCAATGGGAAAGTCAGCTGGTTTAGCCCCAATCTTTCCAGTGTCCTTAAGCAAATCTAGGACATATTTCCTTTGGAAGATGAAGATTCCCCTTTTTGATCGGGCAACCTCAATTCCAAGGAAGTATTTGGCGGGTCCTAGATCTTTCACTTCGAACTGAGTGGCAAGGAAGTTCTTCAAACTTTGAATTTCATCCTTCCAGTCACCAGTAACAATTATGTCATCCACATATACTATTAGGGCAGCCATTTTACCTTCTACTCTTTTTATAACCAGTGTATGATCTGACTGACATTGCTTGTATCCCCTCTGCTGAATTGCAGTATGAAATCTGCTGAACCAAGCTCTTGGTGATTGCTTCAGCCCATATAAAGACTTCTTCAACTTGCACACCTTTTGTTCACTTCCTTGAGCCAAAAAACCGGGGGGGTTGAACCATATAAACTTCCTCTTCAAGGTCACCATTCAAGAAGGCATTCTTGATGTCGAGCTGATGTAGATCCCAATTCAGATTGGTAGCAAGAGAAAAAAGGACTTTAATAGAGTTCATTTTGGCAACAGGGGCAAAGGTTTCTGCATAATCAACCCCATATACTCGAGTAAAACCCTTTGCCACTAAACGAGCTTTATACATCTCCACGGTTCCATCAACCCCATGCTTAACAATGAACACCCATTTACATCCAACTGGATCCTTTCCCTTAGGGAGATCAACAAGTTCCCACGTGCCATTCTTATGAAGAGCATCAATTTCTTCCTTCATGGCCTTCGTCCATTCTGGTACTGAGAGAGCTTCTGCCACATTCTTGGGAATAGGGATACTATCAATGGAGGTAAGAAAAGAACGAAATGAAGGTGAGATGTTCTCATAGGAAACAAAGTTGGAAATGGGGTGTTTAGTGGTGCACAACCTAATACCTTTCCTGTGGGCAATGGGAAGGTCAAGATCATTAGCAACAGGGAGGTTGGGAGTCAAGTTACCTGAGTGAGTATGATCTTCCCCCAAGGAATTTGATGGCATTTGAGGTACGACTTCTGGATTCTCCACAGCACTTGAACCTGGTTGGCCTTTACGACGACGAGAAAAAACACGGAAAGATGGAGGATCAGAAGAAGGGGGAGGAGGAGTAGGAAGAGGAGGAAGTTGAACCAGTTTCTCCTCATGCCTACACTCTCCCTGAGGAGAAACGGGAAAGAAGGGCTCATCCTCAAAGAAGGTAACATCCATGGAGACATAGAATTTCCGAGAAACAGGATCAAAGCAACGATACCCTTTCTGAGAGAATGAGTAACCAAGAAATATGCACGGGATAGCACGAGAGTCCGATTTCCCCCGGGTGGGAGATAGGTTTTGGACAAAGCACCGACAACCAAAAGCACGAGGAGGAATAGAAAGAAGAGGGGCCTTAGGAAAGAGAAGCTGATGTGGGGCTTTGTACTCTAACCAACGAGAGGGCATTCGGTTAATGAGGTATGTAGAACAAAGGACGGCCTCAAGCCAAAATCGTTTGGGAACATTCATGTGGAGTAGTAAACCTGTGCCACTTCAAGAAGGTGTCGGTTCTTCCGTTCAGCCACACCATTTTGTTGTGGCGTGCGGGTACAAGAGCTCCGGTGAAGTGAGCCATGTGAAGCAAAGAACTCCGTGAGGTCACTATGAAAAAATTCTTTTGCATTGTCTGATTGAAATATTTGAATTTCGGTCTGAAATTGGGTGAAGACCATCCGCTGAAAATCTTGGATAGTTTTTGGTACTTCCTCACAGGTTCGCATTGGATATACCCAAGTGTATCTGGAATAATCATCAATGAAGGTAATGAAGTACTTGTAGCCACTCTCAGAAGGTAAAGTAATAGGGCCCCACACATCAGAATGCACAATGTAAAAAGGAAACTCAGATTTACTATTTCTTTGAGGAAATTGAGTTCTACAATGCTTGCTTAACTGACACATTTGACAAGAAAAATTAGAAACAAACACGGACTTACACAGTTCTGGGAAAACAACTTTCAAGGACTCAAAAGACAAATGACCCAGACGACAATGCCACAAATACATTTTACTCTTTCTCAACTGACTCATAGACTCTGTAACATGAAGGCCAGCCGTATTCTCCAGCATATAGAGTCCATCAACCATACATCCCCTACCAATCGTCCTCCCCGAGGCCAGACCCTGAATCATACAATAGGAAGGGAAAAAAGTCACAGAACAGTTTAAGGAATTTGTAACACTACTGACTGAAAACAAATTCATAGGGAATTTTGGAACATGAAGAACATTAGAAAGAATAAGGCCGAGGGGAAGAGAGAGAGTTCCTTGACCAGCTATGGAAGTGTATGATTCATCAGCTAGTCTCACTTTATCTCTTCCGGAAAGAGGGTGATAAGTTTGAAAGAGGACATACCAGTCATGTGTTTTGACGCTCCAAAATCAATGATCCATGGAGAGTCAAGGTCGTGAGAAGCAACATGCAAGGCTGTGGCAGGATTACCTGATGTGGATGCAAAAGAGGTGGTGGGAGGAGCATCCATCTGGCGAATTGCTCTACCATAAAGTTCCAAATGGTCACGGAAGGAGTTTACAATATCCTCCCTTGGGTCAGATCCAGAGTAGCTATGTTGGCCATGTGATGTTTGAGTCACAATAGAAGTGGAGGGCTGATTCTCCCGAGTAACCATATTGGCCATGTGGTGTTTCTTGGTACCTTGTTGCCCGGGTCTTCTAATTACATCTGAGCCTTGCTTCTTAGGTAAATCCTGAACCCACTTTGGTTTCCCATGGAGATCCCAACAAGTATCTTTGGTGTGCCAGGGCTTCTGACAATTAGTGCACCACAATTTTTCCTTATCTTCTGCTTTCTTCTAGAGATCCCCTATCTTGGAAGAAGGTCCACCACTAGTAGAGGAACCCCCCTTTGCCGCCAGCACAATTGCATCCCCTCCGGTGCTGTTCATCAAGTTTCTTCTGCTCTCTTCAGACTGGACAAGAGCATAGACCTCCTGAATTGAAAGAAGATCCTTAGAACTTAGAATTTGTACTCTGATGGATTCATAGATAGGATTGAGACCATGTAAAAAGGCAAACACTCTTTGTTGTGAGACAAGTTTCTTGTACAATTTTGCATCTTCATCACACTTCCAATCAATATTCTGGTAATGGTCCAACTCCTTCAAACTGTTGTCAAGTCAGAGTAATAAACTGATAAACTCCTCTCCCCCTATTTACAAGCAGATGAAGCGGCTTGCAGTTGATAAATCTTGGCATAGTGTCAAAGTTCAGAATATGTGGATTTTGCCTGTTCCCAGATCTCATTTGCAGTTTCAGCCCACATGAAGTTCTTCCTTATTTGCGGTTGCATGGAGATCAAAAGCCATGACATAACCATACTATTCTCCTGATCCCATCTATCATGTTCTGCATTTCCAGAAGGTGGTTCTTTGATTCTTCCATTTATGTAGCCTATTTTTCCCCTTGCAGTTATGTATAGCTTGATCCCCCTTGACCACTCTAGGTAGTTTAACCCATCAAGAGGAACAACAACCATAGGGAAGGATAGGTCACTATTCCCACTCATTCCATTCAGCATTGTGGAGATTCCGGATGTAGCTGAATCTTCACTATTCATGATTCTAGGTTTAGAAGTACACAAAACCAAAGGCACATTGCCTTACAAAGCTGCTACAGTCCACAACTAGGCACTTGCTGATTTTCAGTTTCACAGAGAACCAAGCACAAACACTGCAGCTGTAGTACTAGGTTGTATAACCTACACTGTGTAGGAGTCCACATAACAATATACGAACTGCACTTGTGTTATGAGCACCCGCACCACACGGCAGCAGCAGAGGCAGCAGCGTGCACCGCACGGCAGCACGCACCGCGCACACGCCCGGCACCACACGGCAGCGGCACCATGAGCCGCGCGCACGCACCCGGCAGCAGCAGCAGCAGAGCGGGGCCCACACGACAGCTCATAGGGGTGGGCCCACCCTTATCTGGACACGTCAAGAGAACTCGCCGCCAGCCTACCTTATCCCTTATTTTATCTTCTTAAGTAAGAGTTGTGTTACCATTAGGAGTAGGTAATTAGGAGTTTTAGTTTAACTTGGATTACCCTAGCCTGGCCGAATCCAACAAGGAATTTCCTTCTGTAATTTCCCATTTAAGGAGCCACGAATTGAAATAAAGCATTCAGTTTTTGTTGGGACCCAAATACCTTCCCCTAACCCAACACAGGGAGTGGAGCAGGCCACTACCCATCAGCGGTACTCAAGGAAGCAGAAAGGACAGGCAACAGAGCCTCAGGGACAGGCAACTGAGCCTCAGAATTAGTTACACACAGAGAGGGTGATTCTGTCGACAGAAGATATTCCCTCCATGAGATTTCCCAGAGTTTGTTATCAGTTAGTTATTCTGCCAATCAGAGGATATTCCCTCTATGATTACACCTGTAGGCCAGATATATAAGGCCCTACTCTTTTAAAGAAGGAATGAATGAATATCCCCTGTTTTTTCTCTTTCACTGGATCCCTCTCTTCCTACCTTCCCTTCTCTTCTTCCTCCCCATTTTCTGTTTCAGGAGGTTAAGCCACCCTCGAAGGGGCTTCCGAGGTGAGCGGTATCTCACCAAGTTGGTATCAGAGCAAGGTTGTAGACCAGCTATGCCGCAGACAAGATCCTCTACCATGGAAGACAGAGTCGACCAACTTGAGATTGGGTTCCACCAAGTACTGAACGAACTCAGGGATCTCAAGGTGGTCATCTCTAACCTCGCCTCCCAACAATAGTCCGGCGAGACCAGTCAGCCAACAGGGGCCGACGCCTCTGTTTCCGGAAGCCAGGGAACTGGGGGTTACCCCGCCGGAAAGGTTACTAAAATCAATTTTCCCAACTATTCCGGTGGAGATCCCATTCCTTGGATCTTCAGAGCAGAGAGATTCTTCGAGTACCATGAAACCCCTGCACACCAGTGCGTCGCCATCGCCTCCATTCACCTTGAAGGAGATGCTATTCTCTGGCTTCAGTGATATCGACAAACCCATCCTCAGGTAGCTTGGGCAGAGTTCACGGAAGCTCTGTGCATCTGTTTTGGGCCGACGACGTTTGTGGATTATGACGAACTTCTCACTCGATTAAAACAGACGGGGACAGTAGCAGACTACCAGCTCGAGTTCGAAAGAATGGCGACCAGAGTACACGGATGGCCGGAGAAGGCCTTGGTTGGGTGTTTTGTGGGAGGTCTCAGAGAAGACATCCACTTGGAAGTGAGAGCTCTTCGACCAGCGACAGTTATGGCGGTGGTG
This sequence comes from Nelumbo nucifera, assembly GCF_055504915.1. NCBI lineage: Eukaryota > Viridiplantae > Streptophyta > Magnoliopsida > Proteales > Nelumbonaceae > Nelumbo > Nelumbo nucifera. Next base: position 58,326,074 of record NC_142654.1, read on the forward strand.
GGCATGGCTCGCTTGCAAGAAGAGAAGATTGATAGCATGTGCAGGACTAGCAAGCCATCCTATCTGAATGTGAGGGCTCTCCAGCGGGCCGAACAACAACCCCAAAAACAAGTTGGGGATCCAAAAAAGCCCATTTTTCCCAAGCCCACTGTGCCTTTCAAGTGCCTCTCGTGGGCTGAGATGCAGGCCCGACGCGAGAAGGGCCTCTGTTACAACTGTGATGATAAGTTTGGGCCGGGCCATAAGTGCCGGGTCCAGCGAGTATTTCTCCTTCAAACAGAGGGAGAACCGGAGGGGACAGAACCAGAGCACCTCGAAGACTGTGAGCTGATATCAGGCGAACCAGAATCGGTTGGAGCCGAGATCTCTCTACACGCTCTCATGGGCCTCAACCCTCTTCAGTCCATGCGAGTAGAAGGAAGATTGGGTGGCCGATCTGTGATGGTTTTGATTGACAGTGGCTCTACTTTGAATTTCATCACTTGCCGTTTGGCAAAGCAACTAGGTATGACTATACACCCCACTCCTCTCTTTTCAATCCATGTGGCTAATGGGAATCAGATGTTATGTGATGGTGTATGTAAGAAGGAAAGGATCCTCATACAGGGCCATAATTTCGTGGTAGATCTTCACCCATTGGAATTCTTGGGGGCTGATATCATTTTGGGAATCCATTGGTTACGTGGCCTAGGTCCTGCACTGTGTGATTGGGCCAGAATGACAATGGAGTTTTGCCAAAATGGACAGACCTGCCATTTGCAAGGGGTGCGGCCCCCTAGTCCCCGAGGTGATACCTTAGCCTCTATAATACGGACCTCCAAGGATACTGGACAGCCCTTGTTTATGCATTTGGGCATTCGGCCCACAGTTCCGATTTTAAACAAGCAGGACTGTGACCAACCTACTGAAGCCCAACACCAGAGCCTAAGATCAATCCTCGATCAGTTTGGTGACATTCAAGGAACCGAACCAGTTACCTCCACCCCGGGCCCATGACCATCAGATACCCCTCTTACCCGAATCCAAACCAGCCAATGTGAGGCCATATAGATACCCTTATTTCCAAAAGCTGGAAATTGAGAAGGCAGTAAAAGAGCTACTGGACAAGGGGCATATACAGACCAGCACCAGCCCGTTTTCATCCCCCGTACTCCTAGTGAAGAAGAAAGATGGTAGTTGGCGGTTTTGCGTAGATTACCGGGCCCTGAACAGATTACAGTGAAGGACAAGTTCCCAATACCTCTCATTGACGAACTGCTGGACGAGTTAGGGGAAGCACAAGTGTTCTCCAAACTGGACCTGCGGTCCGGGTATCATCAGATCCGGGTTCACCAGGCTGATATCCACAAGACATCCTTTAGGACCCACGATGGCCACTATGAGTTTCTGGTTATGCCGTTTGGTCTTACCAATGCCCCCTCCACCTTTCAGGCCCTCATGAATGACATCTTCAGGCCTTTCTTAAGGCAATTTATTCTGGTTTTTTTCGATGACATCTTGGTTTACAGCAAGGATTGGGGCACCCATATGAAACATCTCAAAGTTACCCTCACAATTCTGAGAGAGCACCAGTTGCATGCCAAATTGGCAAAGTGCTCCTTTGGACAAAGACAGATTCGGTACTTAGGCCATGTGGTTGTTGCAGGCCAGGTCATGGCAGACCCAGAAAAGATAGGTGCCATCCAAAATTGGCCCAAGCCCACCACTGTAAAGGCTCTCAGGGGTTTTCTTGGGCTTACCGGTTATTATAGGCACTTCATTAAGGGGTATGGGCTTATGGCCGCCCCTCTAACACGCCTGTTAAAGAAGGATTTGTTTGGGTGGGCTGATGATGCCCAACGGGCCTTTGAAGACTTAAAGACAGCAGTCTCTAGCCCTCCAGTCCTCACTCTTCCGGATTTCTCTCAACCCTTTGAGATAGAGTGTGATGCATCGGGTGTCGGAGTGGGGGCCGTTCTAATGCAGAAGGGGCAACCCATTGCTTATTTCAGCAAAGCTCTCTCAGCAGCCCACCAAAATCGGTCCACCTATGTCAAGGAAATGATGGCCGTGGTAATGGCAGTACAGAAATGGCGTGCATACCTATTGGGACGCCAATTTATCATCAGGACAGACCAAAGAAGTTTGAAGTACATAGCAGAACAAAGGGTGCACACCCCGGAGCAGCAAAAATAGCTTAGTAAACTAATGGGATTTGACTACCACATCGAGTATAAACCTGGGCCTGCCAACAAAGTAGCTGATGCCTTATCACGGGTAGAAGAGCTGACCCAACTAACCTGCTCTCAGCCCAGTTTTCCCTTATTTGAAGCTATACGGCAAGAAGCCAGATCTGATCCACAGCTGCAAGACATCAGGGAAAGGTGAAAAAGTGACCCTTCTCAGGTTCCGGGTTACCAAATTGTGGGGCTTGATTTTTTCTTCAAGGGTAGGTTTGTGGTTGCTCCAAATTCCACCCACAAAACTGAACTGCTAAGGTTGTTTCATGATTCCGCTTTGGGAGGACATTCATGGTGCTATGGACCCTAAAAAGACTCAGCAGCCACTACCATTGGGTAGGAATGCACAAGGATGTGTTGCACTATGTATCAGAATGCCCAACTTGCCAACAGTAGAAATACTCCTCACAGTCACCCGCGGGCCTTCTACAACCCCTCAAGATTCCAGAGCAAGTGTGGGAAGACCTCTCCATGGATTTCATCACAGGACTCCCTCGTTCTGCAAGAAAAGAGGTCATCATGGTAGTGGTTGACCGCCTCACCAAGTATAGCCATTTCTCTGCTTTGCCTCACCCTTACACTGCAGCGATGGTGGCCGACATTTTCATACGGGACGTGGCGAAACTGCATGGAACACCAAGATCCATTGTCTTGGACCGTGACCCTGCCTTCCTAAGTTCATTTTGGAAGGAGTACTTCAGATTGCAAGGAACCCAACTACACCCATCCACCAGCTATCACCCGCAAACTGATGGACAGACTGAAGTCATTAATCAATGCTTAGAAGCCTACCTTAGATGCTTCATAGGGGAGAAGCCTAGACAATGGGCTCACTGGCTTCCGTGGGCAGAATACTGGTACAACTCAACTTATCAGTCAGCTGCAGAGATGACACCTTTCAAGGCCCTATATGGCAGAGAACCCCCTCCCATATTACCCTATGAATATGGGTCGTCCAAGGTGGCAGAAGTAGAGACTCGCCTACTGGAAAGAGACGAGATTCTTAGACTGCTCAAGGCTAATTTGACAAAGGCCCAGCAACGAATGAAGATCAGCTATGACTCTCACCACAGCCCATTAGAGTTTCAGGTGGGTGATTTTGTCTACCTTAAGCTCCAACCTTACCGCCAGGTCTCAGTGGTAAGACGGGCTTGGCACAAGCTAGCTCCCAGGTATTATGGGCCCTACAAGGTGCTGGAAAGAGTGGGCCTTGTTGCTTACAGATTGGACCTCCCTACTACCTCGAAACTTCATCCAATGTTTCACATCTCTCTTCTCAAGAAGGCTGTTGGAAATCATACTCCTACCTCATCTAGCTTACCCCAATTCACTGAAGAAGGGGACATTTACACAGAGCCCATCAAAATTGTGGATTTTCGATGGGTCCGACAAGGTGGGCTGGTTGTACCAGAAGCCAAGGTAGAATGGGCCGGGCTGCCCCCAGAAGACGCCACTTGGGAACCTTATCTCAAGCTGAATGAGAGGTTCCTGAACCTAGACCTTGAGGGCAAGGTCAATGCTAAGGAGGGAGGAATTGTTGGGACCCAAATACCTTCCTCTAACCCAACACAGGGAGTGGAGCAGGCCACTACCCATCAGCAGTACTCAAGGAAGCAGAAAGGACAGGCAACAGAGCCTCAGGGACAGGCAACAAAGCCTCAGAATTAGTTACACACAGAGAGGGTGATTCTGTCGACAGAAGATATTCCCTCCATGATATTTCCCAGAGTTTGTTATCAGTTAGTTATTCTGCCAATCAGAGGATATTCCCTCTATGATTACACCTGTAGGCCAGATATATAAGGCCCTACTCTTTTAAAGAAGGAATGAATGAATATCCCCTGTTTTTTCTCTTTCACTGATCCCTCTCTTCTTACCTTCCCTTCTCTTCTTCCTCTCCATTTTCTGTTTCAGGAGGTTAAGCCACCCTTGAAGGGGCTTCCGAGGTGAGCGGTATCTCACCAGTTTTCTAGTCAAGAAAAGAGTGAGGAGAGTTCGGGTGGTCTCTTGGACAAATCACCCACTAGATAGTCAAAATAGGGCCTGGGCACAAGGCCAAAGGCAAGGGAAGATCAGGGGTTCCTACCGTGGAACGACTCGTGACGCGATCCTACGCTCGGGCCCATAACAACTTGCAGTGTAACCAAGTCTGAATGACCTACAGTTTTACAACTTTAATACAGCTTCTCAGCTGAAAAAAACTCAGTAGGAACAGCAATACGAGTGGTGGTTCACCACACCTAATTGGCTGATATCCACTTTCCAGGGCATCCAAACAGTCACTTAGGGTCTAGGGTTCATCAACAGTCCCTTAGAGAGCTGAATAGAGAAACACACAATCAGAGGAAGGGGGACAGTCCCTACTTAGATTTTGGGACATTAACAGTCGTGCAAGAAGAGAACCATAAACAAAAAAATTCAGTTCAGTACCTAGGTCACCCGAACTGTGAATAGGCAGTACAGTCATGGACTCAAACTTCTCTTCAGATCAGAACCTTCCTTTGTACATCTGTGATGATTTTCTATAGTCTTCTCAGCCGAGCAACTCCAGTTACCAGCACCTAAGGCTGAAGGATGAAGGAAGAAGAGAAAAACTTGTAGCAGAACCCTTTTCTACGCTAGGAAGTTGAACAGTCAGCTTTCTTGTAGCAGAACCCTACTCGGCAGTGGAGACTAACTGTAGCACTAGAGAATGCTTCCTCTTCCTTGTCTTTGAGCATCAGGACTATAGCTTCTATGCAGCAGTGGAGAGAGACCTCAGCTGGTTGTTTTCCAGGCCTGGACGGTCCTGCTCTGATACCATGTTGAGCAGGAGAAGGAGAAGAAGAAAGGAGGAAGGAAGAAGAAGAAGAAGAAGAAGAGGCTACTGAGTTAAGGCCTCAAAAGAACAGCTTCAGTCGAGTGAAGCATTGTATTTATACTATACTGGCCGTACAACACAATAGGTCTACAAAATTACAAAAATACCCCTGCGGGCACTAAACCTGTGTACAGTACATATAATACACCTGTCAACAGTAACCATTATATATAGTGCCTTAGAACCCGGGGCAACAGTAGACAGATAACGTTAAATAGCCAATATAACTTGTGAAGTGTCATTTGTTCAGGGATCAGGGCATATTGTTGATTTTGTCCCCTAAGAAATTCCTACAAAGTAATCATCAAATTGGATGAACTTTAACCATATAATGGATGCATCATTTTGGGACCTTTCTATGAGTTGAAATAAAACATTCAATATGGTAACTCACAGTGGCATAAAACTTTAACCTATATAACTTGTGAAGTGCCACTTGTTCAGGGATCAAGGCATATTGTTGATCTTGCCCCCTAAGAAATTCCTAGATAAGTAATCATCAAATTGGATGAACTTTAACCATATAATAGATGCATTATTTTGGGACTTTTATATGAGTTAAAACAAAATATTCACTATGGTAACTCACAATGGAATCATGGTTCAACACGATTTTTGAGCCCAGTAATATATAGTGGAACCCAGACAGTGGACAGTACTGTGCCCTCTGAGCTTGAGATGTGGCAATTCACTAGACCCCAATCAATGTACCAGTAATAAGACAGAATTAGATCCATGATTTATCAATCCCTTTCTTATCAATAACTAATAATTTCATTAGATACTTCGATCATGTAATCAGTATGGCCTCCCAGGTGTTCATCATAACTAGTAATGGATTTGTTGAAGACCTTCTTTGCTGAACTGTATTGCCAAACATAATATGCTTGTTAGATGTAACATATTATGGCCTCCAAGGTCATAATATGTTTTGTTCTTTTCCTCTTTGTAACATACTATCATCAAAATATCATTATTCTGTTGAATATCCAAAAAAAAAGCACATTATTTTCTATATTTTATGTTTCTTGTTTTAAATAGTTGTTTTGGTTGTAATAATAACTTCCAAATATGTATCAATTTCTATTCTATATTTTTATAAAGGTTTACCGTTTATCATAGATTTCAAACATTTTCATAGTGTTCTAATAGTTTCATAATTTTATTATGCTTCTACAAGTCAACTTTAAGAAAAAGCAGTAAAGAATCAATCATGTCATGATAGTTTTTTTTTTTTTTGTTAACTTTAGGAGAGTGTGAAGCAGAAAAATAAAATATATGACAACATTAAAATTTGAATAAACAGAACCAGAAAACCAGAGTTGAATACAACTACCACAGGTAAGTGTAGAGAAGGAAATCCTCCAGGGGGAAATACAAAGTCAGTTCCTACTCCAATTGGTCCCACAAGTCTTCTATTTCCTACTGATGCTGAAGGATCTAAATTCATGTCGCATATCTTCTTCACCTTCTTCTCTTGAACCTATTCAAAAGTTACACAAAAGACAGTACAATTTTTGTGAGACTAGCCTTCTTTTCCCCCTCTAAAGATGCTAAAAAAATGCTGGTGAGAAAAAGAGAAAAAACGATAACCAGGATATCATAGACACCAAAAAGCACCAATGGCAAACAAACGATTAATATAAAAAGATTCACCACAAAAAAAATAGGTAATTATGATTTGGGTTTGATGTGAATTAGCATTGAAATGGAGAGAATGACAAGCAGCACAGAGATTAGAGAAAGGATACCTAAAAAGTAGGTGAACAAGAGAAGACATAAATCAGAATATGTGTATACAGACACAAGGACCATTATGTGATGTTGGTTTCAGCTATCCATGGTCTTGGGTGGGGACTACTGGATACAGACCTAACCTTTGTTATTTTCTGCACACAATGTGTTCTCTTGCTTGAAAGCCCAAGATTTTATCATTGCACCAAGCAATGGTTCCTTTGTATAATAAGAACTATAAAAGCCACAGATCTGATAACTAGGGTTCGTACAGGAGAAGGGAGAAAAGTTTTGAGGGGTGTGTCTTGTGTATCACACACCCAAACAATATATGTTATATATTAATGAAATACAAAAATGAGAAAGGACCATTGTGCCATTCTCTAGTTCAAGAAAGAATAAAAGAACTAATAAGAAATATATGCAGTGATATGGTACATAGTATACACACTAAAAAGATACTCCCAAATAAGAAAAACAAGAGATCGGCCCTTCTCTTTACAACCCCCTCAAACTGATGCTGAGAAAAAAGCATCAGTCTATCAGCTAGAAATTTGTGTCGAGGATGAGTCATAGCTTTGGTGAAGATATCTGCAAATTGAAGCCCAGAAGAGATATGAGGAAGAATCTGATCTCAAATAAAATGGAAATCAACCTCAATGTGCTTTGTGCATTCATGGAACATAGGATTTGAGGCAATCTTGATTGCACCAAACATTATTAGCTTGGATATGAACCGAATGAGAGACCAAAATATATAAGTCATGAAGAAGAGCTTTAAACCTACAATCTCACTGCAAACAGATGACATGGTGTGATACTCTGCTTCAATAGAGGATTTAGATACTGCTGGTTCCTTCTTGGACTTCTAGGAAACTGTTGGAAAACGTGGGATTACTGGTGTAGATGTATATTTGGTAGTTAGCATTTATATTTGGTAATTGTGTAAAAATAGAATTATGTGAATATGTATTCCTAGGATTGTGGAAAAATATAATCCCTTAAATATGGGGATTAAAAAAGGTTAGTCCCTTAATTATAGGGATTGATTTAGAAAGTTTTTTTCTATTTATTGCAGCAACTTACTGTATAAATATGCCGATTGGCAATGGAAGGAAGCAGATCAGTTTTCTACCATTTCAAACATGGTATCAGAGCTCTAGGTTTGCCAACCTTGAGAATTTTTTTCGGCCTTCATTGCCAGTTTTTTCTCTTCGTGTTTTTCTGGTCTTCAGTGTTGATCTGTAACCAGAAGTGTTTCTTTATTCTCCTTTATTCTGGCCAGTTCTTCCCTTCTTTATTCTTCTTTCCTGCTGGCCTTATTCTTCCTCCATTAACAATGTCCGACGTAACTGTAACAAGTGCTCCCGTCCAAACCAATGAAGGAGCAACGAATTCTCATCCTCACACCGGTGATTTGCAGAATATTCAGGCAACATATAGACTGAATGGCCAGAACTATTTGAAGTGGTCACAACTAGTGCGTACATATTTGAAGGGAAAAGGAAAAATTAGTCACCTTCTTGGGACAGGTCCAAAGCTGGGTGAGTCAAATTTTGATGCTTGGGACGAAGAGGACTCCATGATTATGTCATGGTTGTGGAGTTCAATGACACCCGAGATAAGCGATACTTGTATGTTTCTTTCCTCTGCAAAGGCTATTTGGGACGCTGTCCGACAAACCTATTCCAAAGCCCATGATGCTGCTCGTGTCTATGAGGTCAAAGTGAAGACAGTGGCGGCCAAACAAGGGAGCAGAAGTGTTACAGAGTATGCAAATCTGCTGCAAAATTTGTGGCATGAGCTTGATCATTATCGGGTCCTTGAGACAAAGTGCCCCGATGATGCTGTGATCTTGAAGAATTTTATTGAAAGAGATAGGGTGTATGATTTTTTGGTTGGACTGAATGCTGAATTTGATCAGGTCCGAATACAAATTCTCGGCAAAGAAGAAGTGCCTCCATTGAATGAAGTCATAGCTCTTGTCAGAGCTGAGGAAAGCCGCCGTGGAATCATGCTTGAGCCTAAAGATCCCGAAGGCTCAGCCATGGTGGCAAGGGGAGGAAATTATAGTGGTTTAAAGGGTGAGACCAATCACAACTTGGCTCGTGACACAACCACCCGTGACTCTAACGATAACCTCTGGTGCACCTATTGCAAGAAGCCCAGACACACAAAAGATCGCTGCTGGAAACTTCATGGGAAACCTCCCACATCCAGCAAGGAATGGGGAAATCGAGGAGTTTCAAAAGCAGTTCAACAGGCCCATAATGTCTCCACAATCCCGCAACAAGAACACTCAAGTTAGGGGCCATTTAATGATGAAGAAATTGAAAGGCTAAGGAGTTTCCTGAAATCCTTGAAACCAGGAAGTGGTTCTACCTCTCTTGCTCTCTCAGGTGAGTCTTTATCTCTAAGATTACATGTCTCGGCTAGTGTTTTTCCATGGATTCTTGATTCTGGAGCTACTAACCACATGACACCCTCTTTACTACATTTTCTCACCTATACACCCTAGTAATAGAAAAATTTTTGTTGCTGATGGTTCTTTCACCACAGTGGCAGGGATTGGGAATATTCAAATTACTCCATCCCTATTACTTAAAAATGTGCTTCATGTTCCTAAGTTATCCACTAACCTTATCTCTATACATAAACTCACCCAGGATGTGAACTGCAATGTTGTGTTCTTTCCTTCTTACTGTGTATTTCAGGACCAGGTTTCGAGGAAGAAGATTGGACTTGCTAAGGAAAGGGATGGACTCTACTACCTTGAAGAAACCAGCAAACCATCTCACACTGTTATGCATGTCACACACGAGTCATCCTTATCTACCTCCAATAAGGATTTAATTTGGCGTCATCACATTCGGTTCGGTCATCCTTCATTTCCTGTTTTAAAAACAATGCTTCCTTCCTTGCTTAAAGGGATTGATGTTGAAACCTTTCATTGTGATGTTTGTGAACTTGCTAAGCACAAAAGGGTTTCTTTCCCAATCAGTAATAAAAGATCTTCAACTCCTTTTTATTTGATTCATTCGGATATATGGGGCCCTTCTCAAATTCCCAACATTACTGGTTCTAGATGGTTTGTCACCTTTATTGACGATTGCACTAGGGCCACATGGATCTTTCTTCTTAAGTCTAAATCTGATGTGGGTACCATTCTTCCCAACTTTCATAACATGGTCAAAACTCAGTTTGGTGTGAGAATTAAAAGGTTTCGATCTGATAATGCTACAGATTATTTTAATCAGAATTTGTCCCCTTTTTTTCAGAAAGAAGGCATTGTGCATGAATCCTCCTGTGTTAACACTCCCCAAGAGAATGGGATAGCTGAGAGGAAAAATGGCCATCTTTTGCAAACCACCCGAGCCTTTCTCTTTCAAAACTGGGTGCCAAAACAATATTGGGGGAATCTGTCCTTACTGCCGCATACACCATAAATAGACTACCATCTAAAGTTCTTGACAACCGAAGCCCAATACAAGTCCTTTCTCAATTCTACCCTGATATTCGAACCTCAAATAATTTCACATCAAGAATTTTTGGCTGCACTGCCTTTGTTCATGTCCATAATAAGGGAAAATTGGATCAACGAGCAATCAGGCGTGTCTTCTTGGGATATTCCCCAACTCAGAAAGGTTATAAATGTTATCATCCAGCCACCAAAAAATTCTACACCTCCATCGATGTCACATTTGAGGAGGGACAATCCTTTTTCACTCAACCTTATCTTCAGGGGGGGCCCTCATTAATGGAAGATAAGGCCTCGGATCTACTCTCCTTAGATGTATTACCCTCCTCACAGTCATCCAACCGTCAAGAATCACATCCCTCTGAGTCACAATCCTCTGAGCCCCACATTCCCGAGTCTCAACAAGAGTCAAACAACCCGACCATTGAACTAAATTCAGACACTGTTAACCCCACCAATGATGTGCATGATGATGTGAGATATATGCAGGTTTACTCTAGGAGAAGAAATCCAGATCCTCAACTTGTGCAAGTCCGAGATTCAACTCCTAATCCTGGAACTGAGGGATATGCAGAACCTGAACCTGCACCTTCACAGTCTGAGTATGACCTACCTATTGCACTAAGAAAAGGAACCAGAGAATGTACCAAACGCCCATTGTACCCTTTAGCCAAATCTGTGTCATTCCAAAGATTCTCTAAATCCCATAAAATTTTTCTAGCCAGCCATAACACCATTCCAATTCCTAATACTCTAGCCAAGGCACTTTCTAATAAGGAGTGGAGAAAAGCCATGAGAGTGGAAATGGAGGCACTAGAAAAGAACAACACATGGGAAGTTGTGGATCTACCAAGAAACAAGAAGATTGTAGGTTGTAAATGGGTGTTCACAATTAAGTACAAATCTGATGGGTCGTTAGAAAGGTACAAAGCACGACTGGTAGCTAAGGGGATATACACAAGACTTATGGGGTAGATTATCAGGAAACTTTTGCCCTAGTAGATAAAATGAATACAGTAAGGGTGTTGCTGTCTTTGGCTGCTAACTATAATTGGGATTTGCAACAGTTTGATGTAAAGAATGCATTTCTCCATGGTGATCTAGAAGAGGAGATATACATGGACATTCCACCGGGTTTTGGAGAAGGCATTAAGGGGAACAAAGTTTGTAGGTTGAAGAAAGCACTATACGGCCTCAAACAATCTCCAAGAGCATGGTTTTGAAGGTTTACAAAGGTGATGCTTAGTACAGGTTACAAGCAAAGTCAAGGTGACCACACATTGTTTATCAAACACACAGCCTTAGGGGGAGTTACTGCACTATTAGTCTATGTGGACGATATAATCGTTACTGGGAATGATAAAAAGGAGAAGGAAGCATTGAAAAACCGCCTTTCCAGAGAATTTGAGATAAAAGACTTGGGGAGACTAAAGTATTTTCTCGGAATTGAAGTTGCACATTCTAAACAAGGCATCTTTATCTCTCAACAAAAGTATGTTGTTGATCTTTTGAGAGAAACAGGAAATATGGCATGAAAACCAGTTTCCACGCCTATAGATCCCACTCATAAACTTGGAGAAGCCAGCGAGAATGCAAGTGTAGACAAGGAGAAGTTTCAAAGATTGGTTGGAAAACTCATTTATCTTGCACATACACGACCAGATATTGCATACGCTGTAAGTGTAATAAGTCGGTTTATGCATAATCCTAAAGAAATTCATCTGCAGATTGCTCATCGAATTCTGCACTATTTGAAAGCCAATCCAGGGAAAGGAATTTTATTCAGAAGAAATGGGGGATTGGCTCTTGAAGCATATACAGAAGCCGATTATGTAGGATCTCCAGTAGATAGACGGTCCACTTTTGGTTACTATACCTTCTTGGGAGGAAACTTAGTAACTTGGAGGAGTAAGAAGCAAAATGTAGTGGCTTGGTCAAGTGCAGAGGCAGAATTCAGGGCTATGGCACAAGGAGTTTGTGAATTACTCTGGTTGAACATAATTTTAGAAGACCTGAAGATTCCACGAGAAGAGCCTATGAAACTATATTGTGACAACAAGTCAGCCATCAATATTGCTCACAATCCTGTTCAACATGACAGGACGAAGCACATCGAAATTGACCGGCACTTTATAAAAGAGAAACTGGACAACAAGTTGATTTGCACTCCCTATGTATCTACAAAAGGACAACTAACAGTTGTACTTACTAAAGGGCTCAATAGTACAGACTTTAGAAGAATTATAGCCAAGCTGGGAATGGAGGATCTCTATTCACCAACTTGAGGGGGAGTGTTGGAAAACGTGGGATTACTGGTGTAGATGTATATTTGGTAGTTAGCATTTATATTTGGTAATTGTGTAAAAATAGAATTATGTGAATATGTATTCCTAGGATTGTGGAAAAATATAATCCCTTAAATATGGGGATTAAAAAAGGTTAGTCCCTTAATTATAAGGATTGATTCCCTTAATTATAGGGATTGATTCAGAAAGTTTTTTTCTATTTATTGCAGCAGCTTACTGTATAAATATGCCGATTGGCAATGGAATGAAGCAGATCAGATTTCTACCATTTCAAACAGAAACAAGAGGATCACCCAAGAAAACATACCATCCTGTTGTAGACCTTTGAGTGCCTAGGCACCCTACCCAGTCAACATCGGTATAAGCAAATAAGTCCAAGGAAGATGATGATGAGGAAAACATGCATTCAGACAAAGTACCACAAATGTATCTAATAATCCCAAGGATAACGGATATATGTGGTTGTCAAGGAGATGGGCTAACCACTTGGACAACATAGGAAGGGACAGAGTCATGGTAAGATAAATAAGACTACCCACAAGCTGCTGATATAATGTAGCATCTGTAAGAGGTTCACCATCATCTTTAGAGAGCTTCAGATTGATTTCAAGAGGGGTGTCAACTTGCTTTTCATTTGTCAAATGAGCCAATGTGACTTAATCTATAGCGCACTTCTATTGGTTGACAAAATAGCCCTGAGAAGACCAAGTTACCTCAAAGCCCAAAAAATAGGTAAAAAGACCAAGATCCTTCATCTTGAAGGTCTTACTAAGAAGACCCTTCACATGAGTAATACCCTTAAGATCTCCAATAATAAGGATGCCATCCACATATAAAAGCAAAAGAGTAATACCCTATGGCTGAGTATAGAGATCTGTTTAGATGGCATCCAAAGGATGCCATCCACATATAAAAGCAAAAGAGAAATACCCTTCACATGTGTAAGACCCTTAAGATCTCTAATAAGGACTCTTAAAACTGACATCTGTAATAACAGAAGGAAATCTCTCAAACCAAGCTCTAGGAATTTGTTTGAGTCCATATGGAGATCTCTTTAGATGATAGACCATGGTAGGATCATCACGATATCCTAGAGGGGGTTTCATAAATACTATCTCCTTCAAATATCCATGTAGAAAAACACTCTTAACATCCATTTGATAAATGTCCCATTGTTTGACAATAGAGATGGCAAGCACAATGCGAACTATGGACAACTTGGCAACAGGAGCAAATTTCTCCTCATAATCAATGCCATACTCCTGTTTATATCCTTATACCACCAAACGAGCCTTGTACCTATCAAGGCTACCACTAGAATTCAATTTCACATAGTAGATCCATCTACTGCTAATGATAGAGGCATCAGGAGCAGGAACCAAATCCCATGTAACATTTCTAGGAGGGCCTGAATTTCAGTGTTCAAAGCTTCTTTCCAATGCAGAATAGACAGCCTGCCAGTAAATCTTAGGAATCTCTGTAGATGACAAAATAGCGGAAAAGGAGATATAGGGTGGAGAGAAACCATAGCGGTTAGGAGGCTTAGAAATGCAAGTAGAGAGACATAAAGGTGGAGGAGAAGAGGGTAAGGCATCAGAATAACAAGTAGGAAGAGAACTTGCAGTGTCATCATTGGAGGAGTTACCTTGAACTGATAGTGTTGGAGCTAGGGCAATAGGTTCTTGACCAGTTGTCCACCTTCTTGCATACTGAATAAGAGATGGAGCAAGACCTGATGAGCAGTCCAAAGTGAAAGCTAAATTACTGTAGCCGAAGTAGCAGAAAAGAGAAGAAGAAGAAGAGGAGATGCAGGAATGTCCAACTCTCTACTCAGTCGACAGTACTATTATTTATATTATGGTGTAGTACAATGATACAGGAAGTTACTAGAATGCCCCTGATTAGTGATGGGACACCCAGACAACTTAAAACATTAAACAGGATTAGGCCCATTAACAAAGGCCCAGTACAGGACAACTTAAACTTAAGTATAGGCTAATAAGAACTCTTATCAGCCGAATACTCATACATACAAAGACTTCAATCCAACACTCCCCCTCAAGCTAAGCATGGATATCAATCATGTTTAGCTTGCCAAGCATGTCCCTAAACTTTGCTGCTACCAGCCCTTTAGTCAGTACATCCGCAATTTGCATCTCAGATGGAGTATAAGGCACACAGAGTTCACCCGAGACAATTCTTTCTCTAACAAAGTGCCGATCAATCTCAATATGTTTTGTCCTGTCATGCTGCACGGGATTGTTGGCAATGTTGATGGCAGCTTTATTGTCACAATACAGCCTGAGAGGACCTTCAGCCTTAATGCCAAGTTCATTAAGAAGAGTTCTGAGCCATAAGAGTTCAGCAACCCCGTGGGCCATAGCTCGATACTCTGCTTCTGCACTTGATCTAGCCACTACATTCTGCTTCTTACTGCGCCATGTGACCAGGTTTCCTCCCACAAATGTACAGTAACCCGAGGTTGACTTCCTGTCTCCAACAGACCCAGCCCAATCTGCATCAGTGTAGGCTTCAATTTCAACTCTATTGTTTTTCCTGAAGAGAATTCCCTTCCCTGGGCAAGTCTTCAAGTACTTGAGAATCCTTTCAACTGCTTTCATATGAGGAATCTTTGGAGAGTGCATAAATTGACTGACAACATGCACAGCATAAGCAATATCTGGCCGAGTGAGGGATAAGTATATCAGCTTCCCTACCAATTTTTGGTATCTCTCTTTATCATAGTAGTCCTCTCCTACTGATTCCTGCAGGCCATGGTTCTGTTCCATTGGAGTATCTGCTGGCCTACACCCCATCATGCCTGTTTCCTCTAGGAGGTCAAGAACATACTTCCGCTGACATATGTAGATTCCCTCTCTTGACCTGGCAACTTCAATCCCAAGAAAATATCTCAAATGACCCAAGTCTTTGATCTCAAATTCAGAAGCTAGAAACTCCTTCAGTCTTTTTATCTCTTCCAAGTCATTCCCGGTAATTACCATATCATCCACATAAACAATGAGTGCAGTAAGTTTGCTATCCTGTCTCCTTATGAACAAGGTATGGTCTGCATCACTCTGAGTGTACCCCACTTTCTTCATGGCCCCACAGAGCCTCTCAAACCATGCACGGGGAGATTGCTTCAACCCATATAATGCTTTCCTCAATTTGCACACCTTTCTACTAAAGTCATAGCCTGGTGGAGGTTCCATAAATACCTCTTCATGAAGGTCACCATTTAAGAAGGCATTCTTCACATCCAGCTGATGAAGTTCCCATGAAAAATTTGCTGCTAGTGACAATAGAACCCGAATTGTGTTGAGCTTTGCTACCGGGGCAAAGGTTTCTTTGTAGTCAATCCCTTCTTTCTGAGTAAACCCCTTTGCCACAAGTCTGGCCTTGTACCTTTCATTGGACCCGTCCTCCCTGTGCTTTACAGTAAACACCCACTTGCACCCAACAGTGGTCTTCCCCTCTGGCAGATCCACTAATTCCCAAGTTCTTGCTTTCATTAGGGCTTTCATCTCTTCATTCATAGCTTCTTTCCACCTTGGATCAGACACAGCCTCTAAGTACCTAGAAGGAACACGCACAGAGGAAAGAGCAGACACAAAGGAGTGATAGGCAGGAGATAAATGTGAGTAAGAAACAAAATCAGCAATGGGGTGCCGGGTGGTGCAAGAGCGGATAGGCTTACGGAGAGCAATAGGAAGATCCAAATCAGAAGTATGAGAGTTGAAATTACCTTGGATTGTAGAGACAGATTGATCCGAGTCCAACTGGTTGCTATCATGAGGTTGAGGACCCCTTTTCCTTCTGTTGTATGTAAGTATCTCTTTTTGTTGCCTACTGGAGCCTTCAAGAACATCTGCAGCATCAGGAGAGGTAACCGGCACAGTGGGAGCCTCACTGGGTTGACCCGGAATGTCACAACAAGGAGTAGGAGGAGAGGATGGAAGACCCGAGGTAGATAGGGGAACAAAAAAGGAGGGAGAATGAGAATCCTCTTCCATCCCACTAGTCTCCCCCTGAAGAGGATTCTGAGAAGACTGAAAATAGGGTTGAGACTCAAAGAACACCACATCTCTGGTGACATACTTTCTCTTGGAGACAGGGTCATAACACTTGTAACCCTTTTGTGTAGGAGAGTACCCCAAGAATATTCCCTTTGTAGCCTTAGGATCTAGCTTAGTCTTCTTTGGATCCTTCACATGTATGAAACATATACAGCCAAAGACCCGAGGAGGAAGGGGAAAGTCTGGAAGAGTGGGGCACAAAACAGAGAAAGGGGTTTTCATACCCAACACCTTAGATGGCATCCGGTTTATCAGATATGATGCAAAAAGTACAGCTTGAGACTAGTATTGCTTGGGGACTTTGTGTTGGAATAGTAAGGCTCGAGCTGTCTCCAATAGATGTCTATTCTTGCGCTCAGCAACTCCATTCTGCTGAGGAGTATAAGCACAGGATGACTGATGTAGTATGCCAGCATCTTCCAGGAATAAGTTCAAGGATTTTTCAAAGTATTCAGCAGCATTGTCTGACCTGAATTGCTTAATCTTCTTATTAAACTGTGTTTCAATTATCTTGCAAAATGCCATGGTTATCCGTGGTACTTCATCCCGTCCTTTTAATAGGTAGATCCATGTACAACGAGAGTAGTGGTCAATAAAACTGATAAAGTACCGGAAGCCATCAAAGGAAACAATGGGTGAAGGGCCCCAGACATCAGAATGAACCAAATCAAAAGGAGCACAAATTTCATTGCTGGAAATTGGATACACAGTTCTACATTGTTTTGACATTTGACATACTTCACAAGTTAGACTCTGACTTGGAATGCCCTTAAACAATTCGGGAAACAACATTTCTAATGAGGAGAAAGACACATGACCTAGCCTAGCATGCCAAAGATGCAGCTTAGCTATTGACTCCACACTTTCCGGATTACTAGCAGCAGATGCTTGTAAGGCTGAGCCGATGTCTGCATCAAGGTAGTAGAGGCCTCCATACTCATGACCGCACCCAATCGTTCTCCTTGTCAATCTGTCCTGGAAGACACAATGAGTAGGAAAAAAGGTTATACTATAGTTCAAATTTTTGGTAAGTTTTGAAACAGACAAGAGATTTGAGGTAAGACTGGGAACATGTAAAACTGATTTAAGAGAGAGGTCCTTGCTTAGGTCAACAATTCCCTTTCCAGAGATAGTGGAGAAAGACCCGTCAGCAATTCTCATCTTATCCAGACCAGACAACAAATGATATGAAGAGAATAGGGAAGACATATGTGTCATATGGTCAGTAGCACCGGAATCAATAACCCAAGAAGTAGAGTCAATAGAGCCAGTGGCACTGAAGGCAGAGGCTGTACCTGATCTAGCAAGAGATGTAGAAGCAAAAGAATTATTTCTTAGACGGGCTAATGCCCTACTAAGGATCTCAACCTCACTAGCAGAGAAGCCCAATGTACCAGTTCCAGAGGAATCAACAACCTGTCCCATAGGAGAAGAAGACACTGTTGGTGTATTTTGTGAGTTGTCATCATTGTTGCTGGTAACAAAATTCCCACTTGCCGCAGGCCTGTTATCTCTAGAAGAAACATCTCTGGGTATTGAAGACATCTTGACTGCAGCCACTGTGTAGGTGACACTGATTGAGACTAGCCGAAGCAGTTCTGAAGGTTCTGAACCAGTTCTGGAGCAGATCTGATTAGCTGAAATGACCACAGCAGGTTCTGACAGCACTCGACACAGTTTCAGACTTGCCGAGACTGTCACAGTTCTGAAACAGTTCAGTTACAACAGCAAGCAAGGAGTTCTGGGCTGGTAACCGACCTGAAGCTAAGGGTTCTCAACTATTGTGCTATGCAGACTCCACTTGAACTTTGAGTACTGCAACTGTAAAGAGAGTGCCCTTCCTTGCGGCCAATACTAGGACTGCTGACATCAGTCCTCAACTAGGGTTCACAGTGCTGAACAATCTGGAGCTGGCAGCTCCCTAGGTAATCTCACAGCAGTGGTGAGGGGTTTCGGACTGATAACCACCCTGAACTTGGAGCTGTTTGCCACATTGCTATGATGGTAGAAGTGTTCACAGTGCTGGTAGAACACTAGATAGACTTCACTTGGGCTGAACCAAAAACTGCAACAGTTCGGGTACAGTAGTGAGTGAACAGTTCGAGGCCGCAACAGTAGCAAGTGAACAGTGGGCTCTGTAGAAGAAGCTAAGTCTGTGCGAGTCTTGCTGGAGCACCGAAGCTGTAACTGTAGAAGTAGCTAAGCCCCTTTCGGCTAGTGCTAGGACTGCTGAAATCAGTCCTCAACTAGGTCTGTCCTACACAGACCTCTCTTAGTAGCCAAATAGCTACTATTTGCTGGAAATAACCTAGTAGGACATCTACTTCTAGGTCTTACTTCCCTTGAGTCCCACAACCAAGAGAAACCCTAGGTTCGAACTTGCTTTACTCTTACACCCCTAGGTCTTCTCTACAGCAACCCAGAAAAGGGAGAGAGAAGATGAAAAGACAACAAGAGAAGAGAGTGTGTGCCGGCTGAAACCAGGAAGAAGCTAATGCTCTGATACCATGAAAGCTAAATTACTGTAGCCGAAGTAGCAGAAAAGAGAAGAAGAAGAAGAAGAGATGCAGGAATGTCCAACTCTCTACTCAGTCGACAGTACTATTATTTATATTATGGTGTAGTACAATGATACGGGAAGTTACTAGAATGCCCCTGATTAGTGATGGGACACCCAGACAACTTAAAACATTAAACAGGATTAGGCCCATTAACAAAGGCCCAGTACAGGACAACTTAAACTTAAGTATAGGCTAATAAGAACTCTTATCAGCCGAATACTCATACATACAAAGACTTCAATCCAACACAAAGAACTTGTAGTATCAAAGGAGCACAGAACCGAAAAAGGAGTAGGACACTTTGCAATATGACTAAAAAAGGAGATATTTTCAAGAATCACTACATTTCTAGAAATCTTGATTCGACAATCTTGAGGATCATAACAAATAAATCCTTTGTGGTCGGAGTTATATCCCATAAAGGCACACATGATAGACTAAGGATGAGCTTAGTCTGTTCATGGGGAGGAGGTGGACAAAGCACATACACCCAAAAATATGAAGAGAAGTCTGGTGGCTAATGAAACAATGTTTGGAATGGAGAAGTATTACCAAGAACTAAGGAATCAAATTAATATGATGAACAACTGTACAAGCTACCTCCACCCAAAAGGAAGTAGGACCATGGGAATCCTACAACAAGGTTCTCACCAGTTTTTGCGTTCTGCAACCCCATTCTGTTGTAGAGTGCCAGGGCAAGACTTTTGTGAATGTATACTTTGTTCCCTTAGAAAAAAAATTGGAAGTCTCCATCAATGTATTGCCCCCCTAAATCTAAATGGAATATTCCCACAGTTGTGTCAAATTGGTTCTTCAGCAAAGCAAGAAAAAGTTTAAACATAGAAAAGCTTCTAATTTCTATGTAATGAAGTATATCCAAGTATAGCAAGTACAATCATCAACAAAAATCACAAAATATTTGTAGCCCAACCGTGAAGTCATGAGTGACAACTAAACATTACTGTAAATCAACTTAGAAAGGAACACAATAATGTGCATCATGAGTAGAAAAAGGCAAAATATGACTTTTACTCAAACTACAAGAAATGGATGATTTATTTTTTTAGTAGTCAATAAAAAAGGAAGTTTATTAATAGAAAAAGTACACTTGATAGTGATACTGATGAGATATCACTAGAAAAAAATGCATTTATTAACATGAGCAAAATGTGAATAAACTCACCGATGTACCATATTACTGTAGTTCATATTGTATTGTATCTCGTATTTTATTATTTTCTCTTCAGCCCTGCAAAGGCCTTTATAAATATTTTATTTGTTGCCCTACAAGGGCCACTCTGTAAATTCTCTAATTCCATTATCTATATAAAGGCCCATTGGGGTAGTGATACAGGAGCAAAAGAGGCAAAATTGGAATTTTATGAAATTTTATGTATTTCTGTATTTTCTTGGATAGTAGGGGTATTTTTGTGATCAATTATTTAACTGAACAGGAGTTGATGAGAAAAGAGATTAGCAAAATCATGCCAGTGGCTTCTCCTTCCTATTTGTGGTACTGATTGGTCTTGTCAGTTATGTCATAAATAGAGGATGTTGAAGTCCAAAGACCAAATATCAGTCATCTTTTGTCAGCATCACTGATGTAGGACCAACTCAGTTCTAGTCCTTAGAGAATGTTGAATGATCTTCTTGATCAAAGTCATTGGCTTTGATGGCTGTAATGGCTTCTTGGAAGAATAAGAGATAAAATAGGGAGAAGAAGAGAGAAAATACTTCGAATCACTCACAGGGTGCCTAGAATCACTCTAGAGCATGAGAATCACTCACCATAGCTAGCATAAGCTGAAGAAACTCAATATAATTTATAGACTCTAAACTCATAATAATCCTAGGAGTCAAACTGTTAAACTCATAATAGTCTTAGGAGTCAAACTGTTAGACTCAATAATCCTAGTAGGACTCGGACTAAAGCTGTCATATCCTATTTCAATTCAAAGAACACTCAATAACTCTAATCCTACTTATGCAATGACTCTAAAATTTTAAACATAAACAAACTATAACTAAAAAAATGAAACCCTATCAATGGACCCCACATAAAATTGTTAAATGACAAAAATACCCCTACTATCCAAAAATACAGAAATGCATAAATTTTCATAAAATTCCAATTTTGCCTCTTAAGCTCCTGCATCAGGTAGGGTCAAAGTATCCATTTCTTCACCCTAGAATTCTGTATTCTTCTTTGGGTTTGTTGACATGGTATCAGAGCAGGCTGCTCTATAATTTCTGTTCTTTCCTTGCTCCCTCGTTGGCCATATTAGGGGTATTGTTCTCTGGGTGTTTCAACTGGTGTTAGGGCTGTACTCTTCAACCCTAATCCTAGTTCTCTTTGGAGGCTTTTATTTGGGAGGATACCTAACTGGTTGTGTCACCCATATCTGTTTTTCTTCTCACTCAGAAAATCTGTGGGATCTGACAAGTCTTGGAGGAGTTCTGGTCTTCTCTACTGGGTGGGAACTGTCAACAAACCCAGAGCAGAATACAAAATTCTGGGGATGAAGAATGGATGATTCGACCCTACCCCAAGGGTCCTTTATATAGAAAGTGAAATTAAAGAAATTACAAAGAGGCCCGTAGGGCAACACAATTTAGAGAATTTATAGAGAGGCCCTTGCAGGGCTGAAGTGAAAATAATAATAAATAAGAAAACAATACAAAAGGGACTACAATAAAATGGTACATCAAGGAGTTTCTTCACACTCCCCCTCAAACTGATGTAGAGGCATGAGCATCAGTTTGCTTACTAGAAATAAGTGTCTGGATCTCGTCATGGCCTTTGTGAAGATGTTAGCAACTTGCATATCAAAGGCAACATGAGGGAGAGAGATAGAGTTTGCAAGAAACAAGTCACGGATAAAGTGGTAGTCCACCTCAATATGTTTTGTCCTTTCATGAAAGACAGGATTAGAAGCAATCTTAATGGCACTAGTGTTATCCGCATACAGAGGAATGGGCGTAGGAGAGGAATGTCCTAACTCCTGAAATAAAGATTGAAGCCAAACAACTTCACTACAAACAGATGACATTGTCCTGTACTCTGCTTCCGTAGAGGACTTGGAAACAATCAGTTGTTTCTTGCACTTCCATGATAATAGAGAGTCACCCATGAGGACACACCACCCAGTAGTGGAGCGTCATGTGTCGGGGCGTCCAGCCCAATCTGCATCAGCATAGGCCTTTAGTTGGAGAGAAGATGAAGAGAAGAAAAGACCCAGTGATAAAGAACCTCGAATATAGCGTATGATTCGATGCAACACAGTCAAATGAGGTTGACGAGGTGCAGAAACAAATTAACTAATAACTTGAATTGCATGTGAGATGTCAAGACGAGTCATGGTGAGATAGATGAGAGATCTTACAAGTTGCCGATAGTGGGAAGCATTAGGAAGCAGGGAGCCTTCTAATTTGGATAATTTGACATTCAACTCCAAGGGAGTACCAACCTGTTTATTACCACTGAGGCTGGCCAACTTAACAAGATCAGAGGCATACTTATGTTGGCAGACAAAATAATCTCGGGAGCTCCATTGGACTTCAAGTCCCAAGAAATAGTTAAGAGGGCCGAGATCCTTCATGTAGAAGGAACTATGGAGAAGAGACTTGAGGTCTTGGATTCCTTCTATATCATCTCCAGTCAATAGTATGTCATCCACATACAATAAGAGAATGGTAAGGCCTTGGGGTCTTTTCTGAACAAAGAGAGTAGTCCAATGCGCTTTGGCTATATCCGGCTTGCACGACAACATCTTTGAATTTTTCAAACCAAGCTCGAGGGGCTTGCTTGAGCCCATAGAGGGACTTCTTTAGTCGACAAACGAGGGAGGGATCACTACAGTACCCTGGAGGAGGTTTCATATATACTGTTTCCTTTAGATGCCCATGTAAAAAGGCATTTTTCATATCCATTTGAAAGATCGTCCAAGAGTGAGCAAAAGAGAGGGCTAAAAGAACACGGACTATAGTAATCTAGGCTACTGGAGCAAAAGTTTCTTCATAGTCAATGCCATACTCCTGCTTATATCCCTGTGCCACAAGCCTGGCTTTGTAATAGTCCCAAGACCCATCAGATTTCAGCTTGATGGAATTGACCCATTTGCTCCCAATAATAGAGCCATCTGAAGGTGTTGGGGCAAGGTCCCAAGTGTCATTCTCATGCAAATCTTGAATCTCTGCATCCATGGCTTCTTGCCACTGAGGGTTGCTACTAGCCTGCTGGTAAGAACTGGGAATATCTGTAGAGGTCAAAACAGCAGAGAAGGAACTATGATTTGAAGGAAAACCATAGCGGTCAAGTGGTCTAGAGATACGAGCAGAACGACGTAAAGGAACGGGAGGAATAATTGAGGAATCAATTATAGGATAGTCTGTGATGGGCGAGGGATCTGGACTAGGAGGAAGAGGGGTCGTAGGTGTAGGAGCTGGACCATGAACCCGCTTGCAAGAGAAGACGAGAAGTTCCTTCTCAACAGTGGATGATGGAGTTTCCTGTTGTTCAAAATCATTCAAAACTGAAACAAAGGTGCAGATAACTTGGCAATTCCTGAAAAAAAAAGGAGAGATGCTCAAGAAAAATCACATTTCGAGAAATATGAAAACGACGTGCTAAGGGATCGTAACAAATGAATCCCTTGTGGTTCAGGCTATACCCCACAAAAGCACACACGGCAGACTGAGCTGAAAGCTTTGAACGCTCATGAGGAGGAAGATGAACAAAGCATAGGCACCCAAAGACATGAAGATGGGAAAGATCTAGGGGGGATGCAAACATCTTTTGATGAGGAGAAATGTTAGCAAGCACAAAAGATGGGATACAATTCACTCTCCCTCTAACACCCTAACACTATTTCATTAAGTTAGTTTTGAATAATTACAAGGGGGGGCCCTTGGTTGGGCAAGAAATTACAAGAACATAACATAGAAGAGGATGGGCCTAGAATAAGGCCCATTACAGAAAGGAACATAAACAATAAGAAAGAATAACAGCCTATGGGCCATTCGGCCCATCTTCTCTACATGATTCTTGTAGGAGAGTCCTCAAAACACTGAGCATGTGACCATTCTTTCTTTCAGCCACACCATTTTGCAAAGGAGTGTCTGGGCAGCATCGTTGGACTTGTAATAAGGCCCATTACAGAAAGGAACATAAACAATAAGAAAGAATAACAGCCTATGGGCCATTCGGCCCATCTTCTCTACATGATTCTTGTAGGAGAGTCCTCAAAACACTGAGAATATGACCATTCTTTCTTTCAGCCACACCATTTTGCAAAGGAGTGTCTGGGCAGCATCGTTGGACTTGTAATAAGGCCCATTACAGAAAGGAACATAAACAATAAGAAAGAATAACAGCCTATGGGCCATTCGGCCCATCTTCTCTACATGATTCTTGTAGGAGAGTCCTCAAAACACTGAGAATGTGACCATTCTTTCTTTCAGCCACACCATTTTGCAGAGGAGTGTCTGGGCAGCATCGTTGGACTTGTACGCCATGATGTTTCAGGTAAGCCAAAAATTCTCCATCACTGTATTCTCCCCCTGAGTCTGAGCATAAGGTTTGTGCATAAACTTGGAAACGAACTCGAACCATGTTATGAAACAACCTAAAGGTTGGAAAAACTTATTGTTTGCTAAAATAGAGCTGTCGAATGAGAGAAGAAGAAGAAGATATGAGATGGGCAGCAGAATTAGTTCACAGCCAGCCCTAATCTATTATATATAACAACATTACATAATGTTACATAAATAGACCAGAATGCCCCTGATTAGTGGAGAGACACCTAGTCAAATAAACACTAAATAAGATTAGGCCCAGTAACTAAGGCCCAATAACTAATGACTTAAGACCCAACAAGGATAAACATACAAATTAAGACAGTCGAACAAACACTCCCCCTCAAGCTAAGCATGGATGTCAATCATGTTTAGCTTGCCAAGTAAGTCCAAGAATTTCACTGTAGCTAGTCCTTTAGTCAAAACATCTGCAATCTGCATCTCGGAGGGAGTATAAGGGATGCAGATTTCTCCTGAGACAATTCTTTCTCTGACAAAGTGACGGTCTATCTCAATATGTTTAGTTCTATCATATTGCACTGGGTTATTTGCAATGTTGATGGCAGCCTTGTTGTCACAGTACAACCTGAGAGGACACTCAATCTTTATTCCAAGTTCACCAAGCACGTTCTTAAGCCATAAAAGTTCAGCAACACCATGAGCCATAGCTCGAGATTCGGCCTCTGCACTAGATCTAGCAACCACATTCTGTTTTTTACTCCTCCAAGTAACTAAATTTCCTCCAACAAAGGTGCAGTACCCAGAAGTAGACTTCCTGTCCCCAACTGAGCCAACCCAATTTGCATCAGTATATCTTTCAACTTCAATTTTATTGTTTTTTCTGAACAGAATCCCTTTCCCCGGGCAAGACTTCAAATATCTGAGGATCCTTTCCACAGCTTTCATGTGAGGGATTTTAGGAGTGTGCATGAACTGACTGACAACATGTACAGCATAAGCAATGTCAGGGCAAGTGGGGGACAGGTAAATCAACTTCCCCACCAGCTTTTGGTATCTTTCCTTATCAAGGTAGTCCTCTCCTACTGACTCCTGTAGACCATGATTCTGTTCTACTGGAGTATCTGCTGGCCTACACCCCATCATGCCTGTCTCTTGAAGAAGATCAAGGATGTATTTCCGCTGACATATATAGATGCCCTCTTTGGATCTTGCAACTTCAATCCCAAGAAAGTATCTCAGTTGGCCCAGGTCTTTGATCTCAAATTCAGCAACCAAGACCTCCTTTAGTCTTTTAATCTCTTCCTAATAATCCCCTGTAATTACCATATCATCCACATATACAATAAGTGCTGTAAGTTTGCCATTTTTCTTCCTTATGAATAGGGTATGATCTGCCCCACTTTGAGTGTAACCCCCTTTCTTCATGGCCCCACATAGCTTCTCAAACCAAGCTCGAGGGGACTGCTTAAGGCTTATAGGGCTTTTCTCAGTCTACATACCTTCTTGCCAAACCCATAACCTGGTGGAGGATCCATGAAAACCTCTTCATGTAGGTCACCATTCAAGAAAGCATTCTTCACGTCCAACTAATGTAGCTCCCATGAGAAATTTGCAGCTAATGATAATAGAACTCGGATTGTGTTGAGTTTTGCCACCGGAGCAAAGGTTTCTTTGTAGTCAATCCCTTCTTTTTGAGTAAACCCTTTTGCTACCAGTCTAGCCTTGTACCTTTCAATGGACCCGTCCTCCCTATGCTTCACAGTGAACACCCACTTGCATCCAACAGTGCCTTTCCCTTCTGGTAGATTCACTAATTCCCAAGTCCCTGCTTTCATTAAGGCCATCATTTCTTCATCCATAGCCTCTTTCCATTTTGGGTCAGATACTGCCTCAAAATACCTGGTAGGAACATGCACAGAAGAGAGAGCAGACACAAAAGAACAATAACGGGGAGACAAATGTGAGTAAGACACAAAATCAGCAATGGGGTGTCTGATAGTATAAGAACGGGTAGACTTACGAAGGGCAATAGGAAGATCCAAGTCAGAGGAACTGATAGGATTACCTTGAGTTTCTGAGACAAGTTGATCCGAATCCAATTGGTTGCTGTCATGAGTTAGAGGGCCCTTCTTTCTTCTGTTGTAGGTGGTTCTGATATCTCTTTGCAGCCTGCTTGATTCTTCAGTAACATCTGCAACATCACTAGTAGTGGCTGGTACAATGGGAGCCTCACTAGATTCACCTGGGATACTACAACTAGGTGGATCAGGAGGAGAAGATGGAAGGTCTGAGGTAGAGAGAGGCACAAAGAAAGGGGGAACAGAAGAATCCTCTTCAACCCACTAGTCTCCCCCTGAAGAGGATTCTGGGAAGAATGAAAATAGGATTGAGACTCAAAGAATACCACATCCTTTGTAACATATTTTTTCTTGGTGACTGGATCATAACGCTTGTATCCCTTCTGAGTAGGAGAGTACCCCAAAAAGATTCCCTTTGTAGCCCTAGGATCCAATTTGGTCTTCGGATCCTTGACATGTATAAAGCATACACACCCAAAGACTCTTGGTGGAAGAGAAAAGTCAGGAAGACGAGGGCAAAGAACAGAGAAAGGAGTTTTCATCCCCAATACCTTGGATGGCATTCAATTTATCAGGTATGATGCAATAAGGATTGCTTGAGACCAATAGGTTTTTGGAACTTTGTGCTGAAATAGTAAGGCTCGAGCAATCTCCAATAGGTGCCTATTCTTGCGCTCAGCAACCCCATTCTGTTGGGGGGTACTAGCACAAGATGACTGATGAATCATTCCAGCATCCTCCATAAACAGATTCAAGGACCTTTCAAAGTATTCTGCAGCATTATCTGACCTGAATTGTTTGATTTTCATGCCAAACTGTGTTTCAATCATTTTGCAAAAAGTCATGATTACCCGCGGCACTTCTTCTCGTGTTTTTAATAAGTAGATCCATGTGCATCGAGAATAGTGATCAATAAAACTGATAAAATATCGAAAGCCATCAACAGAAATAATGGGAGAGGGGCCCCAAACATCAGAGTGGACTAAGTCAAAAGAAGCTTGAATTTCATTACTCGAAGTTGAATAAACAGTTCTACATTGCTTTGATAGTTGACAGACTTCACAAAATAACTCTTGACTTGAAACACCTTTGAATAATTCTGGAAACAATACTTCCAATGATGAAAACGGTAAATGAACTAGCCTAGCATGCCACAGATGTAAACTAGCTATTGACTCCACATTGGACTGACTACTAGTAGCAGATGTCTGTAATGCCGAACTGATGTCTACATCAAGGTAGTAGAGACCTCCACACTCATGACCGCTCCCAATCTTTCTCTTCGTCAATCTGTCCTGAAAGACACAATGGGTAGAAAAAAAGGTTATGCTACAATTCAAATTTTTGGTAAGCTTTGAAACAGATAAGAGATTTGAAGAAAGATTGGGAACATGCAAGACAGATATGAGTGAGAGGTCCTTGCTTAGGTCAACCACTCCCTTCCCAGAGATGGTAGAGAGAGAACCATCAGCAACCCTCATTTTATCTTGGCCAGACATTACATGATAGGAAGAAAATAGGGACGACATGTGTGTCATGTGGTCAGTTGCACCAGAATCAATAATCCAAGAGGTAGGATCAATAGTAGTAGTTGCACTAAAGGCAGAGACAATACCTGATCTGGCAAGGGAGGAGGATGGAAGAGAATTGGTCCTTAGACGGGCTAGGGCCCGGCTAAGTACCTCTACCTCATCGGCAGTAAAACCCAAGGACCCGGTTCCGGGGGAATTAGTAGTCTGTCCCATGGAAGAGGAAGTAACTGTGGATGAGTGTTTTGAACCATCATCACTGTGACCCGTAGCCAGATTCACACAAGCAGATTGACCCTTCTGATGCTTCTTATCTTTCCTCAATGCAACTGGCTTCAAATGCGGATGGAGAACCCAACAGGTCTCTTTCACATGCCTTTCCCCTCCACAATAGGTGCACTTCAAATGTCTCTTGTCAGAGTGTCTGTTTCCCCTTTGATTTGTAGAGATTAAGGCCGAATGTTCCACAGACTGTTCAGCTAGTTTAGTTTGAGTATCAACCTGCATCTCTTTTCTTCTCACCTCTTCATTCCTCACAAGGTAGTAAACATGATGTAAGTCTGGCATTTCATCCCTTCCCAGAATTTGGGACCTTATGCTCTCATATATAGGATCTAGGCCAGCCAGAAATTTAAATGCTCTACCCTCTTCAACTTGTTTGTCATGCTTTTCCTTGTCTCTGGCATTCTCCCAATCAATAATAAGGTGGTGATCTAACTCTTCCCATAGTCCTTCTAGTGTAGCAAAATATGTTGCAACATTCATATCTCCTTGCCTCAAGGCAGCAATGTCTTGATTCAGTCTGTAAATTCTTGCATTATTCTTTTTCTGCCCATAGGTTTTAGAAACTTTTTCCCATATCTTGGCAGCCGTGGAGAAATGTTGAACAGTCCTAGCTACTCTTGGAGTCATTGAGGCAAGTAGCCAGGACATAACTGTAGCATTCTCCTTGCGCCAAGCTGCATATTCAGCACTCCCCACTTCGGGTTCCTTCTTCTGCCCGTCCAAGTAACCGGTGAGTTCCCGGGATGTGATGAACAACATGGCTGAGACAGACCATTCTCTGAAGTTGTACTCATCCAACAACACACTTGTGATCTGTAGGCTGTGCAGATTTGGATTCTCCAAATTAGGAGACCTCCCACAAGCCCTAACATTTCTAGAAGACACTTCCCCGGATATGGAAGACATCTTCTCCTACTCGTAAAGTCAAGACTGTAAACACAATATATAATGAACTGTTTCACACTTACGGAGCTTGTTGCACTGTAAACTCAGTCCTGAGAACCCGACACAGAGCTGAAACACCGAGTACTACACTGCACACTGTGCCCTAATTACTACTGTCGCAGATTATAATCTGTTGTGCTACCTTCTGCTGTGTTCTAACCACTGCTGCCGCAGCCTGCAACTTGTTGTGTTAGCTTCTACTGTGTGCTAAGCACTGCTATCTCAGGTTATACTCTCACCCACGAACAGTTCTAGGACTGCTGAGATTCGTCCTTTCTCCTAGATCTGTTTTACACAGATCTATCTTAGCCGAATGGCTACAATCTGCTGTACTGCGTCTATTAGGGCATCAGCCTCTCGGTCTATCTCCCCTTGGGCCCTACAACCAAGGGAAACCCTAGATGTAGGTCCAGCTGTGTTCTGCGACCAACCCTAGGGTTTCTTTGCAGCAACCAAGAAAAAGAAGAGAGAGTTAATTGCGAGTAGAAGAAAAAAGCGGCTGCTGTAACCAGTCAAAAGATTAGTGCTCTGATACCATGTTTGCTAAAATAGAGCTGTCGAATGAGAGAAGAAGAAGAAGAAGAAGATATGAGATGGGCGGCAGAATTAGTTCACAGCCAGCCCTAATCTATTATATATAACAACATTACATAATGTTACATAAATAGACCAAAATGCCCCTGATTAGTGGAGGGACACCTAGTCAAATAAACACTAAATAAGATTAGGCCCAATAACTAATGACTTACGACCCAACAAGGATAAACATACAAATTAAGACAATCGAACCAACACTTGTGATTTATGTTTGAGAAAGTAGATCCAAGTGTACCCGATACAATCATAAATGAATAACACAAAATACTTGTATCCCATCCAAGAAACAACAAAAGAAGTCCAACATCACTATGAATAATTTCAAAAAGCGAAGTAGCATGTTCAGCTCGGTAAGTGAACGGTAAAATATGACTCTTACTCAAACAACAAGAAACACAAGATGTATCAAAGGATTTCATAGAATGAATTTTAGTTTTAATACAACTAGACTCAAATAAGTATTTAAGTTTTTCAAAATTTGGGTGGCCCAAGCGTTTATGCCACAAATCCCAGACATAATTTCTCTGACTCAAAACAGGACACAAAGTAGAAGAGCTCAAAAAAAGCAAAGGATGGTACTGGTGGAGATTTCTCAAACTCTAATGCAAACAAGCGGCCCATCCTACGCCCCTTCCCTTTCACCTTCCCAGTGCACTGGTCCTAAATCAAACAACCATCATAGGAAAAGGTTAGAATGTGACCATCAACTAATTGACCAATTGAAATAAGGTTGGCAATAAGTTTAGGAACAAGGAAGGTTTTAGCAAGGGACAAGGAATATGAGGGGGAAAGTTTGATACACAAGTCATCACTCCTAGTGATGTCAAGTTTCTCACCATTAGCAGTGACAATGTGTCTATGGTTGGTCTCAAACAGTCTGTTTGAAGTTCAGGATAGGCCCCAATCATATGATTTGTAGCACCAAAATCAATTATCCAAATGTGAGAGGGAGAAGAGAAATAACCGGAGAACTCACCAGATAGGTCAATAGCAGAAAAGGTAGATGACATGGCAGAGGATACCAGTTGTTGGATCCCTTCCTTATTCATGGAAGCAAAGGATTCTCCCTTGGCAATAGGGGTATCAGACACTCGTCCTTCAAATGTCTGATAAGCGCGTGACTGATTCTTCTTCATGGGTCCCTTGGGTGGATGAATTAGGCAATCTGGAATGATATGTCCATGTTGTTTGCAATATGTGCAGACATTCTTCTTTTTACAATGAGAGGCTATATGTCCATATCCTTTACATTCATGGCATTGAGTTTTAGAAGGGTCGTTTCCACCAGATTTCTTATTCCCTCGTGCAAGAAAAACAATATCAGTCCCTGAATTAGGATGTTTCCCTTCTATGCTTGTAGAGTTAGGAGCCTAATTTCTTCCCTCAACAACTTTCCCATCACAGAGTCTAAGTTTGGAAGAGTTCCTCTACTCAAAATATTTGACCTGATTATTTCATACTCAGGTCTCAGTTTCATGAGAAACTGGTTAACTTTCCTATTTTCAAAATGTTTCTGCAAATACTTGACACATTCAATGGGATCAAAAGGTTCAGTATGAACAAGTTTATATTCAGCCTAGAGATCAATAAAGCCTGAATAGTATTCTTGTATCTTTTTGTCCCCCTAGCAATACGCATAGATTTCAGATTCAATCCGGTATTGCTGTGACATATTGGACTGATGATAAACCTTTTTCAAATAGGCATACATCTCATAGGAACACTAATGTGAGGCACAGTCGAGCTCAAAATCCAGGAGACTAATTTTCTGTTGTCTAGCTTCCATTGTGTATAGGCTTTACTATCAGCCTCAGCCTCAGTCTCATCAGGTTTACATATAGTCCCATTCAAGTAACCTTCAAGTCTCTTTCCCTCAACATAGAAATCAAAATGGAACTTCCACATATTGTAGTTAGTTCCACCAAATTATATAGGGAGAAAATCAACCTTTTCAGCCATCATAAATGAAAAAAAAAAACAACCCAGAATAGCAGCACTGATGTTGAAAAGTACTCAAATCAGCAATGAAAGGCAGAAAATTACTTCACAGTATTCTTTAGAAAAGTAAAATGAGGGATGAAGCATGAAATACAGACAAATCCAAGGCAATTTCAACAGGAAACTTTAGAGAAGAATAAAAAATCCTCTAGAATTAGGGCAGCACAAACTAGGGTTCCAAAGATTGATAACCAAGAGAAGAAAATACCCTAGGGCAGCACAAAAACTAGGGTTCCAAGGACTGATAATAGTCCATTATGACAATAGTGTGATGCACCAACCTGAAATGAGAAGTTTTCCAGATCAGCTTTAAGAAAGAACCTGATGTCTGTTGAAGTTCCTCAGTCAGAAGCAAAGGAAACCAGGTTCAAAACTGTTGCTATTGAGGGAGGAAGTAGCTAGACTGTTGAGATTCCTTAATCTGTGACTGTTCAAAACTGAACCACAAGGAGAAAAGTTGTTGCCGCCCTGGAGAGAAGACCAGAACTCCTCCAAGACTTGTCAATTTCTGCTGATTTTCTGAGAAAAAGAAGAAGGTTCTGGGCAACACAGCCGGTCAGAAATCCTTCCAAACAAGCTTTCAAGAGGAACAAGGGTTAGGATTAAAGAGAACAGCCCTAACACAAGCTAAAAACACCTTGAGAACAAAGAACCCTAATATGCCCAATGAATGAGCAAGGAAAGAGCAGAAATTATAGAGCAGCCTGCTCTAATACCATGTCAACAGACCTAGAGCAAAATACAGAATTCTAGGGATAAAGAATGGATGATTCGACCCTACCCCAAGGGTCTTTATATAGAAAGTGAAATTAAAGAAATTACAGAGAGGCCCTTGTAAGGCAACACAATTTAGAGAATTTACAAAGAGGCCCTTGCAGGGCTGAACTGAAAATAATAATAAATAAGAAAACAATACAAAAGGGACTACCATAAAATGGTACATCAGGGAGTTTCTTCACAGCAGCAACCTTCTTCCTCCTTCTATGAACTGGTTCCTCCAGGGTGGCAATAGCCTGACTTCTTATGGTTCAGTTTTGAACAGCAACAGACTGAGGAATCTCAACAGTCTGGCTTCTTCCTCCTTCAACAACAGCAGTCTTGAACTTTATTTTTCTGGTTTCTTATGCTTCAGACCGAGAAACTTCAATAGACATAAGGTCTTCTCTTCAAGCTGCTCTAGAAAACTTCTCATTTCAGGTTGGGTGTATCTCACTATTGTCTTAATCGACTGTTATCAGTCCTTGGAACTCTAGTTTTGTGCTGCCCTAGGGTATTTTCTTTTCTCCTCAGTTATCAGTCCTTGGAACTCTAGTTTTGTGCTGCCCTAGGGTATTTTCTTTTCTCCTCAGTTATCAGTCCTTGGAACCCTAGTTTTGTGTTGTTCTGGGTTGTTTATTGGAGGATTTTGATTCCTCTATTAAGTTTTCTTGCTGAAGTTGCTATGGGTTGGTGTTGTTTTGGGATCAGACTTCATTGCTATTTGTATGCATTTCATGCTTCAGCCCTGATATTAAATTTTTTTTTTCAGAAATACTGTGATTGGATGAGGTGATTCACTGCCTGGTTTATTGCTGATTTAAGTGGACTGATTAACATTGCAAACATCAGTGCTGCTATCCTTTTCCCTAGGTTGATTTTTCTTATTTATGATGGCTGAAAAGATTGACTTTCTCTGTGTAAAATTTGATCGAACTAACTACAGTATGTGGAAGTTCCATTTTGATTTCTATGTTGAGGGAAAGGGACTTGAAGGTTACTTGAATGGGACTGTATGTAAACCTGATGAGGCTAAGGCTGATAGTAAAGCCTATACACAATGGAAGCTGGACAACGGAAAGTTAGTCTCCTGGATTTTGAGCTCCAATTTGCTTCACATTGGTGTTCCCATGAGAAGACTAAGGACTACCCATGAGATGTATTCCTATTTCAAGAAGGTTTATCATCAGTCCAATATGATACAACAATACTAGATTGAATCTGAAATCTTTGCCTATTGCCAGGGGGACAAAAAGATACAAGAATACTATGCAGGCTTTATTGATCTCTAGGCTGAATATGAACTAGTTCATACTGAACCTTCTGACCCCGTTGAGTGTGTCAAGTATTTGCAGAAGCATTTTGAAAATAGAAAGGTGAACTAGTTTCTTATGAGGCTGAGATCTGAGTATGAAATAATTAGGTCAAATATTGAGTAGAAGAACTCTTCTAGATTTAGATTTAGTGATGGGAGAGTTGTTGAGGGAAGAAACAAGACCCTAACTTCTGCCAACATAGAAGGGAAACATCTTGATTCAGGGACTGATACTGTTTTTATTGCATGTGGGAATAAGAAATTTGGAGGAAAATATCCTTCTAAAACTCAATGCTATGAATGTAAGGGATATGGGCATATAGCTTCACATTGCAAAAAGAAGAATGTCTACACCTATTTCAAACAACATGGACATATCATTCCAAATTGCCCAATTCGTCCACCTAAGGGTCCATTGAAGAAGAATCAGCCACGAGCTTATCAGGTGACAAGTGTCCAATGCCTCTACTGCCAAGGAAGAATCTTCTGCTTCCATGAATAAGGAAGAGATACGACAACTGGTATCCTCTGCTATCTCATCTTCCTTTTCTACTACCGGCCTAACTGGTGAGTTCTCCGGTTATTGCTCTTCTCCCTCTACAAATCATATTACTGGGACCTATCCCGAACCCTCAAATAGACTGTCTGAGACCAACCATAGACATTGTCACTACTAACAATGAGAAACTTGACGTCATTGGGAGTGATGATTTGTGTGTCAAACTTTCCCCCTCAAACTCCTTGTCCCTTGTCAAGACCTTCCTTGTTCCTAAACTTACTGCTAATCTTATTTCATCTGGTTAACTAGTTGTTGAAGGTCACATTCTAACATTTTCCTCTAATGGTCGTTTGATTCAGGACCAATGCACTGGGAAGGTGAAAGGGAAGGGATGTAGGCTGGACCGCTTGTTTGTGTTAGAATTTGAAAAATCACAATTAGCATCCTATGCTTATTTTAGCTCTTCTACATTGAGTCCTATTTTGAGTCAAAGAAACTATGTCTGGGATTTGTGGCACAAATGTTTGGGTCACCCAAATTCTGAAAAACTTAAATATTTGTTTGCGTCTGGCTTTATTAAAACTAAAGTTCCATCTATGAAATCTTTTGATACATCTTGTGTTTCTTGTTGTTTGAGTAAGAGTCGTATTTTACCATTCACTCACCGAGCTGAACATGCTACTTCACCTTTGAAATTATACATAGTGATGTTTGGATTTCATCTGTTATTTCTTGAATGGTATACAAGTATATGACTGTACTAAGTACACTTGGATCTACTTTCTCAAACATAAATCAGAAGTTTTTCCAACCTTTCAGTTGTTTCATACCATGGTTCGAGTTTGGTTTCAAGCAAATGTGCAGAACTTATGATCAGACCTAGGGGGAGAATACAATGACGGAGAATTTTTGGTTTATCTAAAACATCATGGCATATGTTGGTTCGACTGTCTTATTTTGTATGTTTATCTTTGTTGGGTCTTAAGTCATTAGTTATTGGGCCTTAGTTACTGGGCCTAATATTATTTAGTGTTTATTTTGACTAGGTGTCCCATCACTAATCAGGGGCATTCTGGTCTATTTATCTAACATTATGTAATGTTCTTATATATAATAGATTAGGGCTGGCTGAGAACTATACTGCCGCCCATCTCATATCTTCTTCTTCTTCTTCTTCTCCTCTCATTCGACAGCTCTATTTCAGCAAACATGGTATCAGAGCGCTAATCTTTCGACTGGTTACAGCAGCCGCCTCTTCTTCTACTCGCAGTTAACTCTCTCACTTCTTTTTTTTTGGTTGCTGCAAAGAAACCCTAGGGTTGGTCGTAGAACACAGCTGGACCTACATCTAGGGTTTCCCTTGGTTGTAGGGCCCAAGGGGAGTTAGACCCAGAGGCTGATGCCCTAATAGATGCAGTACATCAGACTGTAGCCATTTGGCTAAGATAGATCTGTGTAGAACAGATCTAGGCGGAAGGACTAATCTCAGCAGTCCAAGAACTGTTCGTGGGTGAGGTTATAACCTGCGATAGCAGTGCTTAGCACACAGTAGAAGCCAACACAGCAAGTTGCAGGCTGCGGCAACAGTGATTAGAACACAGCAGAAGGTAGCACAACAAATTATAATCTGTGATAGCAGAAATTAGGGCACAGTGTGCAGTGCAGTACTTGGTATTTCAGCTCTGTGTCGGGTTCTCAAGACTGAGTTTACAGCGCAACAAGTTCCGTAAGTGTGAAATAGTTCACTATATATTGTGTTTACAGTCTCGACATTTACGAGTAAGAGAAGATGTCTTCCATATCCAGGGAAGTGTCTTCTAGAGATGTTAGGGCTTGTGGGAGATCTTCTAATTTGGAGAATCCAAATCTGCACAGCCTACAGATCACAAGTGTGTTGTTGGATGAGTACAACTTCAGAGAATGGTCTGTCTCAGCCATGTTGTTCATCACATCCCGGGAACTCACCGGTTACTTGGACGGGCAGAAGAAGGAACCCGAAGTGGGGAGTGCTGAATATGCAGCTTGGCGCAAGGAGAATGCTACAGTTATGTCCTGGCTACTTGCCCCAATGACTCCAAGAGTAGCTAGGACTGTTCAACATTTCTCCACGGCTGCCAAGATATGGGAAAAAATTTCTAAAACCTATGGGCAGAAAAAGAATAATGCCAGAATTTACACACTGAATCAAGACATTGCTGCCTTGAGGCAAGGAGATATGAGTGTTGCAACATATTTTGCTACACTAGAAGGACTATGGGAAGAGTTAGATCACCACCTTATTATTGATAAGGAGAATGCCAGAGACAAGGAAAAGCATGACAAACAAGTTGAAGAAGGTAGAGCATTTAAGTTTCTAGTTGGCCTAGATCCTATATATGAGAGCATAAGGTCCCAAATTCTGGGAAGGGATGAAATGCCAGACTTACATCATGTTTACTGCCTTGTGAGGAATGAAGAGGTGAGAAGAAAAGAGATGCAGGTTGATACTCAAACTAAACTAGCTGAACAGTCTGTGGAACATTCGGCCCTAATCTCTACAAATCAAAGGGGAAACAGGCACTCTGACAAGAGACATCTGAAGTGCACCCACTGTGGAGGGGAAAGGCATGTGAAAGAGACCTGTTGGGTTCTCCATCCGCATCTGAAGCCAGCTGCATTGAGGAAAGATAAGAAGCATCAGAAGGGTCAATCTGCTTGTGTGAATCTGGCTACGGGTCAAAGTCATGATGGTTCAAAACACTCATCCACAGTTACTTCCTCTTCCATGGGACAGACCACTAATTCCCCTGGAACCGGGTCCTTGGGTTTTACTGCCGATGAGGTAGAGGTACTTAGCCGGGCCCTAGCCCGTCTAAGGACCAATTCTCTTCCATCCTCCTCCCTTGCCAGATCAGGTATTGTCTCTGCCTTTAGTGCATCTAGTACTATTGATCCTGCCTCTTGGATTATTGATTCTGGTGCAACTGACCACATGACACACATGTCTTCTCTATTTTCTTCCTATCATTTAATGTCTGGCCAAGATAAAATGAGGGTTGCTGATGGTTCTCTCTCTACCATCTCTGGGAAAGGAGTGGTTGACCTAAGCAAGGACCTCTCACTCAAATCTGTCTTGCATGTTCCCAATCTTTCTTCAAATCTTTTATCTGTTTCAAAGCCTACCAAAAATTTGAATTGTAGCATAACCTTTTTTCCTTCTCATTGTGTCTTTCAGGACAGATTGACGAAGAGAAAGATTGGGAGCGGTCATGAGTGTGGAGGTCACTACTACCTTGATGCAGACATCAATTCGGCCTTACAAACATCTGCTACTAGTAGTCAATCCAATGTGGAGTCAATAGCTAGGTTACATCTGTGGCATGCTAGGCTAGGTCATTTACCGTTTTCATCATTGGAAGTGTTGTTTCCAGAATTATTCAAAGGTGTTTCAAGTCAAGAGTTAGTTTGTGAAATCTGTCAACTATCAAAGCAATGTAGAACTGTTTATTCAACTTCGAGTAATGACACTCAAGCTCCTTTTGACTTAGTCCACTCTGATGTTTGGGGCCCCTCTCCCATTATTTCTGTTGATGGCTTTCGATACTTTATCAGTTTTATTGATCACTATTCTCAATGCACATGGATCTACTTATTAAAAGCACGAGAAGAAGTACCGCGGGTAAACATGACATTTTGCAAAATGATTGAAACACAATTTGGCACGAAGATCAAACAATTCAGGTCAGATAATGCTGCAGAATACTTTGAAACGTCCTTGAATCTGTTTATGGAGGATGCTGGAATGATTCATCAGTCATCTTGTGCTAGTACCCCCCAACAGAATGGGGTTGCTGAAC
The DNA here is from genome assembly GCF_055504915.1 of Nelumbo nucifera. Taxonomy (NCBI): domain Eukaryota; kingdom Viridiplantae; phylum Streptophyta; class Magnoliopsida; order Proteales; family Nelumbonaceae; genus Nelumbo; species Nelumbo nucifera. Next base: position 58,364,681 of record NC_142654.1, read on the forward strand.
GCAAGAATAGGCACCTATTGGAGACTGCTCGAGCCTTACTATTTCAGCACAAAGTTCCAAAAAACTATTGGTCTCAAGCAATCCTTACTGCATCATATCTGATAAATTGAATGCCATCCAAGGTATTGGGGATGAAAACTCCTTTCTCTGTTCTTTGCCCTCATCTTCCTGACTTTTCTCTTTCACCGAGAGTCTTTGGTTGTGTATGCTTTATACATGTCAAGGATCCGAAGAAGACCAAATTGGATCCTAGGGCTACAAAGGGAATCTTTTTGGGGTACTCCCCAACTCAGAAGGGATACAAGTGTTATGATCCAGTCACCAAGAAAAAATATGTCACAAAGGATGTGGTATTCTTTGAGTCTCAATCCTATTTTCATTCTTCCCAGAATCCTCTTCAGGGGGAGACTAGTGGGATGAAAGAGGATTCTTCTGTTCCCCCATTCTTTGTGCCTCTCTCTACCTCAGGCCTTCCATCTTCTCCTCCTAATCCATCTAGTTGTGGTATCCCGGGTGAATCTAGTGAGGCTTCCATTGTACCAACTACTACTAGTGATGTTGCAAATATTACTGAAGACTCCAACAGGTTGCAAAGAGATATCAGAATCACCTACAACAGAAGAAAGAAGGGCCCTCTAAATCATGACAGCAACCAATTGGACTCGGATCAACCTGTCTCAGAAACTCAAGGTAATCCTATCAGTTCCTCTGACTTGGATCTTCCTATTGCCCTTCGTAAGTCTACTCGTTCTTGTACTATCAGACACCCCATTGCTGATTTTGTGTCTTACTCACATTTGTCTCCTCGTTATTGTTCTTTTGTGTCTGCTCTCTCTTCTGTGCATGTTCCTACCAGGTATTCTGAGGCAGTATCTGACCCAAAATGGAAAGAAGCTATGGACAAAGAAATGAAGGCCTCAATGAAAGCAGGGACTTGGGAATTAGTGAATCTACCAGAAGGGAAAGGCACTGTTGGATGCAAGTGGGTGTTCACTGTGAAGCATAGGGAGGACGGGTCCATTGAAAGGTACAAGGCTAGACTGGTAGCAAAATGGTTTACTCAAAAAGAAGGGATTGACTACAAAGAAACCTTTGCTCCGGTGGCAAAACTCAACACAATCCGAGTTCTATTATCATTAGCTGCAAATTTCTCATGGGAGCTACATCAGTTGGACGTGAAGAATGCTTTCTTGAATGGCGACCTGCATGAAGAGGTGTTCATGGATCCTCCACCAGGTTATGGGTTTGGCAAGAAGGTATGTAGACTGAGAAAAGCCCTATACGGCCTTAAGCAGTCCCCTCGAGCTTGGTTTGAGAAGCTATGTGGGGCCATGAAGAAAGGGGGTTACACTCAAAGTGGGGCAGATCATACCCTATTCATAAGGAAGAGAAATGGCAAACTTACAGCACTTATTGTCTATGTGGATGATATGGTAATTACAGGGGATGATCAGCAAGAGATTAAAAGACTAAAGGAGGTCTTGGCTGCTGAATTTGAGATCAAAGACCTGGGCCAACTGAGATACTTTCTTGGGATTGAAGTTGCAAGGTCCAAAGAGGGCATCTATATATGTCAGCGGAAATACATCCTTGATCTTCTTCAAGAGACAGGCATAATGGGGTGTAGGCCAGTAGATACTCCAATAGAACAGAATCATGGTCTACAGGAGTCAGTAGGAGAGGACTGCCTTGATAAGGAAAGATACCAAAAACTAGTGGGGAAGTTGATTTACCTGTCCCTCACTCGCCCTGACATTGCTTATGCTGTACATGTTGTCAGTCAGTTCATGCACACTCCTAAAATCCCTCACATGAAAGCTGTGGAAAGGATCTTCAGATATTTGAAGTCTTGCCCAGGGAAAGGGATTCTGTTTAGAAAAAACAGTAAAATTGAAGTTGAAGGATATACTGATGCAAATTGGGCTGGCTCTGTTGGGGACAAGAAGTCTACTTCTGGGTACTGCACCTTTGTTGGAGGAAATTTAGTTACATGGAGGAGTAAAAAACAGAATGTGGTTGCTAGATCTAGTGCAAAGGCCGAATATCGAGCTATGGCTCATGGTGTTGCTGAACTTTTATGGCTTAATATCCTGCTTGGTGAACTTGGAATTAAGATTGAGTGTCCTCTCAGGTTGTACTGTGACAACAAGGCTGCCATCAACATTGCAAATAACCCAGTGCAACATGATAGAACGAAACATATTGAGATAGACCGTCACTTTGTCAGAGAAAGAATTGTCTCAGGAGAACTCTGCATCCCTTATATTCCCTCCGAGATGCAGATTGCAGATGTTCTGACTAAAGGGCTAGCTACAATGAAATTCGTCGACTTACTTGGCAAGCTAAACATGATTGACATCCATGCTTAGCTTGAGGGGGAGTGTTGGTTCGGCTGTCTTATTTTGTATGTTTATCTTTGTTAGGTCTTAAGTCATTAGTTATTGGGCCTTAGTTACTGGGCCTAATATTATTTAGTGTTTATTTTGACTAGGTGTCCCATCACTAATCAGGGGCATTCTGGTCTATTTATGTAACATTATGTAATGTTCTTATATATAATAGATTAGGGCTGGCTGAGAACTATACTGCCGCCCATCTCATATCTTCTTCTTCTTCTTCTTCTCCTCTCATTCGACAGCTCTATTTCAGCAAACAGCATACAAGTCCAACAATGCTGTCCAGACATTCCTCAACAAAATGGTGTGGCAAAAAGAAAGAATGAGCACATTCTCAGTGTTGTAAGGACACTTCTACAAGAGTCACATGCACCTCCCACATTTTGTGTAGAACCCACTAGTATGATAGTAAATCTAATAAATTGTATCCATTCATCTGTTCGTGTTAGCATATCTTGGATCCCCCCAAATCTTTCCCATCTTCATGTGTCTTGGTGTTTATGCTTTGTTTATCTTCCCCCTCATGAACGTTCAAAGCTTTCAGCTCAATCTGTCATGTGTGCTTTTATGGGATATAGCCCTAACCACAAGGGATTCCTTTGTTATGATCCCTCTGCACGTTGTATTTGTATTTCTTGAAATATGATATTTCTTGAGCATTTCTCTTTTTTTTTCAAGAATTGCCAAGTTATTTGCATCCTTTGTTTCAGTTTTGTATGATTTTGAATCATAGGATACTCTATCGTCGACTGCTAAGAAGGATCTTCTCATCTTCTCTCGCAAGCAAGTTCGTGGTCCAGCTCCTACGCCTATGACCCCTCATCCTCCTGGTCCGGATCCTTCGCCCATCACAGACAAACCTGTAAGTAACGTTCCAATTTCAGATTCCTCAGTTGTTCCTCTTGTACCTTTGTGTCGTTTTACTCATATCTCTAGACCACCTGACCGTTATGGTTTTCCTTCAAACCATAGCTCCTTCTCTACTGTTTTGTTCTCTACAAATATTCCCCGTTCTTACCAGTAGGCCAGTAGCAGCCCTTAGTGGCGAGATGCCATGGATGTAGAGATTCAAGCTCTGCATGAGAATGACACCTAGGACCTTGTCCTAGCACCTTTAGATGGCTCTATTATTGGAAGCAAATGGGTATACTCCATCAAGATAAAATTTGATGGGTCTTTGGACCACTACAAAGCCACGCTTGTGGCTTAGGGATATATGCAGGAGTATGGCATTAACTATGAGGAGACATTTGCTCCAGTGGCCAAGATCACTAAAATCCGTGTTCTTTTAGCCCTCTCTACTGCACATTCTTGGACTATCTTTCAATTGAACGTGAAAAATGCTTTTCCACATGGGCATCTAAAGGAAACATTATATATGAAACCTCATTCTAGGTACTATAGTGATCCCTCCCTCATTTATCGGCTAAAGAAATCCCTCAATGGGCTAAAGCAAGCCCCTCGACCTTAGTTTGAAAAATTCAGATATGTTATGCAAGCCAGGTATAACCAAAGTGCATCGGACTACTCTCTCTTTGTTCGGAAAAGACCCCAGGGCCTTACCATTCTCTTACTATATGTGGATGACATGTTGTTGACTGGAGATGATATAGAAGGAATTCAAGACCTCAAGTCTCTTCTCCATAGTTCCTTTCACATGAAAGATCTTGGCCCTCTTAACTATTTCTTGGGACTTGAAGTTCAACGGAGCTCCTGGGGATATTTTATTTGCCAACACAAGTATGCCTCTGATCTTGTTAAGTTCGCCAACCTTACTGATGATAAATGAGTTGATACTCCCTTGGAGCTGAATATCAAATTGTCCAAATCAAAAGGCTCCCTGCTTCTTGATGCCTCCCTCTATCAGCAACTTGTGGGCTCTCTCATCTATCTCACCATGACTCGTTCTGACATCTCACATGTAATTCAAGTTGTTAGTCAATTTGTCTCTACCCCTTGTCAACTTCATTTGACTGTAGAGCATCTGATCATCTACTATGTTCGGGGCTCTTTATCATAGGGTCTTTTCTTCTCTTCATCTTCTTCTATCCAACTAAGGGCCTATGCTGACGCAGATTGAGATGGATGCCTCGACACACACCGCTCCACTACCGGGTGGTGTGTCTTCATGGGTGACTCTCTAATATCATGGAAATGCAAGAAATAACAGACTGTTTCCAAGTCCTCTACGGAAGCAAAGTACAAGGCAATGTCATCTGTTTATAGTGAAGTTGTTTGGCTTCAATCTTTATTTCAGGAGTTGGGTCATTCCTCTCCTACACCCATCCCTCTGTATCCAGACAACACTAGTGCTCTTAAGATTGCCTCTAACCCCGTCTTTCATAAAAGGACAAACCATATTGAGATGGACTGCCACTTTATCCGTGACCTGTTTCTTGCAAACTCTATCTCTCTCCCTCATGTTGCCTCCGATATGCAAGTTGCTGACATCTTCACAAACTGATGCTCATGCCTCTACATCAGTTTGAGGGGGAGTGTAGAGAAACTCACTGATGTACCATATTATTGTAGTTCCTATTGCATTGTATCTCTTATTTTATTATTTTCTCTTCAGCCCTACAAGGGCCTTTCTGTAAATATTTTATTTGTTGCCCTACAAGGGCCTCTCTATAAATTCTCTAATTTCATTATCTATATAAAGGCCCCCTTGGGGTAGGGTTGAAGTATCCATTTCTTCACCCCAGAATTCTGTATTCTTCTCTGGGTTTGTTGACACAAAAGAGGTAGATTTAGAAGATAAACATCCAGAACAAAACAAAATTCAAGTTTATTAGCAAAAGGGTGGCCAAGGTGTCTAAGCCATAAATGTCACTCATTGTTTTTGCAAATGAATTCTAAACTAGGTGTAGTAGAAATTAAGCAAGAAGAGTCAGGTGATGCAAGTGTCTTCTCAAACTCCAAGACAAACAACCGTCCAAGTCTACACCCCTTCCCCTTCATTGTCCTAGTGTGTTGGTCCTAAATTAAACAACCATCACGAGAAAAAGATACAATGTTACCATCCTCGACAAGTTGTCCAATAAAAAGTAAATTAATAGTAAGTTTAGGGACAAGAAGTGTCCTAGGAAGGTGAAACTGAGAGGAAGCAGAAGCATGTAAAGACAAATCACTACAACCAATGATTGCTAATTTTTCACCATTGGCTGTAATGATGTGTTTATCAAGGAACTGGGGTTTAAGATACCAACCAGAATGTGCCCCTGTCAAGTCATTAGAGGCACCAAAATCAATTATCCAAACATGATTGGGTGAACAACAATACAAAGAAGACTCACCGGACGGTCTAATGGCTAAAGATGCAAAAGAAATAGCAGTAGAAACTAATTGCCACACCTTCTCAGTAAGAATACCAAAAGACTCACTCTTGGTTGTAGACCTAGCCGAAGAGGAGGGAATTGTACCACCACCAGCTGAATTCTCAACACTAATGTAAAAAGTCTTATGTTGTCCCTTTATATAACCAGAAGTACTTCCCTTAGGTAGACGTGTAGGCCACTCAGTTATTATGTGTCCCTTCTGTTTGTAGTAGGTACATGTATTTTTCTTTTTGCAATGAGAAGCAACATGATCATACTCCTTACACTCATAGCATTACACCTTGCATAGATCTTTTTTAGGCTTGGACCCATTTGCTAGAAAAATTGCTTTTGACCCCATATCCTGCTCCCCACTGATAGCTGACTGAGTTACAAGTCTTGTTTCCTCCCTTAGAAGTTCTCCCGGGATCACATCTAGAAATGGAGTGACATCCCTACTCAAAAATTTTGATATGATCACCTCGTATTCCAGTCAAAAGTGCATCAAGAAATGCATGATCTTTCTTTTATCTAAATGTTCTATCATAACCTTCACACAACATGCGATCAAGGATTCACCCATATGAATCAGTTCATGCTCTGCCCAAGGATTCACAAAGCCAACATAATACTCCTAAATTTTCTTCTCCCCTTGGCTATAGGAGAAGACTTCGGTCTCTATCTGATATTGTTTGGAAAGATTAGATTGTTGATAAACTTTATCCATATACTCAAACATCTCCTTTTCTGTCTTCAGGCCCCTCATTGGAATAGCAATGTCAGTCTCAATTGATCCAAGAATCCAAGAAACAATTTTAGCATCATCAATCTTGTAGTGTTTAACCCCCTTACTATTAGATTCATTTGGTTTGAGTAATGAATCATCAATATGACCCCAGAGACCCTGCCCCCAACATAAAACTAGAAGTGGAACTTCCATAGTGAATAATTACTCCAATCAAATCTGACTGCAAGAATATCTCTCCTTCTGATGCCATTACAAAGAAATACAACTCCAAAGACAAGAAAATTGGTATTAAAGCAAGTAATAAAGGGAAAACTTGCAGAAATCCAACCTAGAACAAGTTTGATGAAGTAAATAACAAGGAGACAAAGAGGTCCAGCACAAAATGAATCAGCCTTCTCTAGGAAACAACTTCCAACATACTAGAAGATCGAACAGCAGTCCAGAGAAGGAAAGTCCAGATTCAAACAAGGCTGAAGGATGTGCCAAAACCCTCCAACACAATTATTCCAGCCACTAATCCAATAATATGATGAAATAAAATAAATGGTCAAAGGGGGAAGGATCAAAACCCTCTATAAATAACCACAGAATAATAGTTCTAAGATGTAACAGTCCAGAAAAGGTAAGTTGCAGGCCTGTCGATGGTAGGAAAAGCTCAAAACCCTTCAAATCAGGTTTGAACTCCAATCCAAGTGAATGGATAAGTTCCAGAGCCTAGGGTGGCTCAGAATCCAGAAGCCCGAGGTGATTGAACCAAGCAGCTGAGAGACAAGATAAACAAAACCAACCTGAAAGCTGAAAATCCAAAGAAATGGTGCTGAGTTTGTACAGAGCAGAACAACCTTTACACAGACCTCAAAACAGTCTTCGGTGACAGAGCTAGATTGCTTCCACGTTAGTCTTTTGAACTTGAAGCAAGAGCTGATGAAGACCTGCTCTGATACCATGATAACTAGGGATCATACAGGAGAAGGGAGAACAGCTTTGAGGTGTGTGTCTTGTGCATCACATGCCCAAACAAGATATATTATATATTAATGAAATACAAGAGATGAGAAAGGACCATTGTGCCCTTTTCTATTTCAAGAAAGAATAAAAGAACTAATAAGAGATATAGACAGTGATATGGTACATAGGAAACACACTAGGAAGATACTCCCAAACAAGAAAGACAAGAGATCAGCCCTTCTCTCTACAAGATCTACCCTCCCTGATATGGTGAGATAATGATCAAGTGCCATCAAATCCATCTCACATCCATCTTATGACAATGAAAGAATCATCCTCTACCTCCATTTAATCAAAAACCAATAAGAATACTAATCCAATACTCTGAACTAAAACCAAAATTTCAAATCTAAACACGACTTCCAACCTAACCTGGTGAGAAAAGATCAGGAACTGTTTAGTCACACATGTCCTCTGAAAACTCTTCCAACACCAGAAGACCCTTGATTTCCAAAGAAGCACTTATTAAAGTTGAACTTAACTAGAATGGGGAACCACTAAGATGCCTTGAAAATCCCTCTATGCAAAGTTGCAAACCAAATTAGCAAATTCAGGGAAGCAAAAATAATAATAGTAATAATAATAAATATATAAATAAATAAATAAAGGATCCACCCTTCCACAATTCAGAAGGCTTTGGATGACTAGTTCCCTTAAAGAAATGCTTTCAGCTAAAATCGAGGAATGAGGAAAATGCAGCTAATAGACATCAACCGTGAATGTGGAATGTAGCAAAAATCTGAAACCATTTTCTACTCCACATTTCCATTTCTACCCAAATTCATACATAGTCTTATCATTATGATGCCAATGATCATCTCAGATGATTGCACCTTATCAAAGGATATGCAGTCATTTCTCTCCAAATATTCCATCAAATAGCTGCTCAAGTGCTTCTCCACATAATCTTCCTTCTTCTAGTAGAAAGCAATAAGAAACATGCCTAAAACAAGAACAAGGTGTCTAAGGAAGGCTGCAAATGAGCACTGTGGAAGAATACCATTTCACCATTGTCCTTGCATAAAGTGCACATGTGAGAAGATTAGCTTCCATGTTTTATGTCAGCACGACACCTCTGATGTATGTCACTCATCAAGGGAAAAAAAAAAACAGATGTCCACATGTTCCCAGCAAAGAACCCCAACTGTTGGTAAAATGAGACTCACTAATATAGCTTTCACCAAAAAAATCCATGAAAAGTATTCTCATAACTAAACTGTCAAAAACCTCATAGAAAGATGAAAAAGAGAATATTCCATTAGGGTCTATTAATCAGATTTAAACCATTTGGGTCAAGAAAGCTACCTATAAGAAGGTTCCAAGGCAAGATTACAGAGGTCTAATGTGGGCCGTGCCGAGACGACACGGCCTACATTTTCATGCCGCCCACACTATAGCGGGCCATGCTGGCATGACCCGTGCAGATTGGGGGTGGGGCTCAGCATGAACCCAGGCCCATATTCCACGGGCCTTGGGTCAGGCTGGCCTGTATTATTTCATTTTCATTTTTTGTTTTTACTACAAAAAATAAAAAATTATAAAAAATAATGAAATTTTGAAGGAAAAAAATGACAAATTCAGTGATTGCAACAACAATTTGAAAAAAAAAACATCTTAAAATTTTATTCCATGTGAATAATCAATTCATAAAACAAAAATATAAAATGATTAAATGAACTTGAAAATTTGCTATAATAAAATGATTAAATGATGTGTCGGGCCGTGCCGACATGGCCCATGGGCCAAAAACCCTCAGTGCAGCCCAGCCCAGCCCCAGGGGTCATGCTGTGCCTAGCATGACCCATCACTATAGCTTGTGTGCCGTGCTGGCCCGCAGGTGGCCCAACCCATATTACACCTCTAAGATTATATCAGTAAACTGATAATTCCATTGTCATATTTGAAACCCAAAATTCCAAGAGGACCTGACAAGTGAAACAGAGGAAACTAAGGAAATAAGTTGAAAATTGAAAAAGAATATTACTTGATAGGGTCAATGATGCATAATTAGAAACCAAGATGCTCCTCAGCAGCCTTCTCAGCCTTGATCCTCAGTTTACAGTGAGTGGGATTATATCAATGTATTGATGGTTCCATACTCATCTTCAAAACAAAATATTCCAAGAGGGTAACAAGTGAAACACAAACAACAAAGAAATAAGGGTATTTCTAAATGGATGTATCGAGAGGCTGGTCCAAATGGGTATAGGTGGGGAGCGATGGAATGGAAGTAGAGTCATGGTGATTTAAGAAGTATCATGTCTCAAGATGCACATCAAACAATAAGAAATGTTTTAGTAGGGGATGGCGCACATATGAAGATTACAGGTGCAAGGAGTCTTGTGGCTTCACTAAATGTTCAAGGCCACATCACTCCAAATCGAGACTCGAACCTGAATTCACACACTGAACCAAACTTGGGTCAGGATTGTTTTGTCAATCCAAGCCCAAACAACTTATTTCCTTTGTCTTCCTCGCAAGCCCCATCTGAAGATTGTGAAAGAACAGAGGAAGGCTATTCACCAGTCTTGCAGGAGAAAGAGAAATGACCTTCAGAATCTATGATGACCATAGATGCTGTTGGTACTGATGAAGGCAGGTTGACTAGCATATTTGTAGTGTCCAGGATGGAGACTCAGTTGAGCTGGAGAACCATAGAACAGTTGTTGAGTTGGAGAAGGTTTTGATGGTTCAAGAAGAAGACAATAGGGGTTTAGAAAACCTGGAAGAGGCGTCTGGCTCTAGCCCTATTGCAATGCTGCCAACGAGAGCTTGGCCTACAATAGGGGAGACGTCATGGAAAGGGAGTTGCAATTCAATGGTTGTAGAGAAGATGGGCCGAATGGCCCATAGGTTGCTTGTCCTTTTTTATCTTTTTATGTTCTTTGCTGTAATGGGCCTTTATTTCTCTAATGTTATGTTTTTTAATTTTCTTCCCAACCAGGGGCCTCTCTGTAAATTACTAAAGTTTAAGTTAATGAAATGGGATTAGGGGTGTAAGAGGAGATTATGTTTGAAATCTCTCTTTGAACCCTTATTGCCGCTACCTTCTTCTTCCTCTTCTCTCTTCTTGAAACCTGATTTCTGCTACTTTCAGTCGATTCTCTACAATATTTTAAACAGTCCTTTCATTTCAAAAGGCTGTTTTTCTTCTTGGTATCAGAGCAAGCTCTTCTTCTTCTCTTTTTCACCTTCTTTTCCCATATACAGTGTGTATGGAGAACTGAATCGGATGAATAGTTAAAGAAACCTGTTTCAGCCCAGTTGTTAGTGGTTTGTAGAGAGAAGGGGACTGGTTTTGTCGTCCTCCTAACAGTTTCAAGTGTGTTGCCCGAAACCCTAATTTTCTGGAGAAATCAGATTGCGGGCCCCACAAGGAGTTTGACATGGGCGCTCAATGACTGAAAGACTTATTGTTCTTCATCTTGAAGATCGATTCAAGTTGCTTGGTGTTCTATGAAGTCTACAAGGTGCGATCGAGTTTTCTTTGTTTCTCCCGGGTTCCGGGTGTGACGCAGTTACCAAGTACGGCTGCAAAGAGGTTGACTCACAACACAGTTTTTCTTCTATCTTCATTGTTTGTTATTTGAAGTTATTAGAAGTTATTTTTTAAGTATTTTAAGAAGGACCCTTCAGAAGTTGAAAACAAGCATGTTGCTGAATCCGGACAGGTTTCGGGAGCCTCTGTTGACTCTCTATTAGCTGTGACCACAGTCAATCTAGATGGAACTAATTATCTGGCTTGGTCACAATCAGTAAAAATTCATATCTACAGTAGAGGCAAATGGGGTTTTATCTCTGGGAGAAAAAAGGCTCCCCCGGAAGATGATTCATCCTATGAAAAATGGATGCAAGAAAATTATACTGTAATTGGATGGCTTGTGAACTCGATGCAACCTCAGATTAGTCAACACTATTTGTGGATGAATTCAGCAAAGGAAATTTGGGATAGTGTTGCTGAAACCTATTCCCATAAATTAAATGTAGCCAGAGCATACAAGCTGATGAGTGATGTGAAGAATTTGAGACAGGGGGAGAAACCTTTAGCTATTTATTTCTCAATACTAAAGTCTATGGCAAGAAATTGATTTGATAGAAACTGTAGCCTGGGAAACCACTAACGATGCCAAGACCTACAAGAAACTTGTTGAGAGAAACAGGGTGTTTGAGTTTTTGACAGGGCTGAATCCAGAATATGACATCACAAAGCAGAATATCTTATCCAAGGATAGTGTTTCACTGTCTCAAGCCTATGCCTTGGTAAGTAGTGAAAAAAGCAGAAGACTAGTCCAGGTTCAAGGGGCTGGTCTAAATGATCACTTTGCTAATATGGGAGTGAAACCTAAGGGAGTTGGAAGTTACAGGAAATCCAGTTGGCTCAAGGAAGAAAGAAATTGTTTGTGAGTACTGTAAGAAACCAAAACACACAAAAGACAAGTGTTGGAAATTGCATCCAGAGCTTCTTCCTCTTCGTTTTCAAAAGAAGTCTGATAATATGAAGGTAGGGAGTGCCAATAATGCTGCTGGTCCAGATAGTGACAGATGTCTAACTGAAAAGAAGACTAATAGTGAGTAGTTACAGCTATGAAGGCAGAGTATGAGAAGTTTGGAAGGATGACCAGTCACCTAGAGGGTGTGGCCTCTTCTTCCAACCCTCCAGGAAATTCAACCTCTTTTGCATTTCCTCATTCAGGTATATGGGCTTCTACCAATCATGCAACTATCTCAGGTAATCGTAGGATCCCTTGGATTATTGATTCTAGTGCTTCTGATCATATGACAACCCTTTCCAGTTTGTTTGTTTCTTATGATTTACTCCCTGGCCGTGACAAAATCACCCAAGCCGATGGCTCTCTTGCTCTTATCTCCGGCAAAGGAACCATCAAGGCTACAGATTCTTTGGTACTTCCTTCTGCTCTTCATGTACCCAAACTAAATACAAATTTGTTATTTGTAAGTAGCCTAACTAAGTCTTTGAACTGCTATGTAACATTTTTTCCTTCCTATTGTGTTTTTCAAGATCTGGAGTCTCAGAAAGTGATTGGGAGTGGCCATGAGGCGAATGGAATATATCTGTTGGACACTCCTGGCCAGGACCATGGACAACCTGGAAAAGCTACCTTTGGATCTACATCTTCAGAGTCTGTCAGTCGAGTCATGTTATGTCATTTTCGTTTGGGTTATCCTTCTTTTTCTGCATTAAGTCATTTATTCACAAAACTATTTAAGGGAATTAATTTGTCTAGTCTTCATTGTGAGTCTTGTGAGTTGTCAAAACATTGTAGAAGCAGTTATCCTTTGAGTAATAAAAGATCTTCTTCTCCATTCCATATTCTACACTCTGATGTGTGGGGGCCTTACCACTTACTTTCTATGGGTGGCTACAAATATTTTATCTTGTTCATTGATGATTTTTCACGATTCACTTGGATATTTTTTATGAAGTCCCGTGAAGAAGTTCCCAGACTTGTAAAGCAATTCCATGAATTTGTTCTAACCTAGTTTGATACCAGAATTAAAGTTTTCAGATCCGACAATGCAAAAGAATATTTTGAGAAAAACCTAACATGTTATCTCATTGATTTGGGGGATATTCACCAAAGCTCCTATGTTAGGACATCATAACAGAATGGAGTTGTTGAAAGAAAAAATCGGCATATTGTTGAAGTTGCAAGAAGTATCCTGTTTGCCTCGCATGTCCCTACAAAATTTTGGGGTAATGTTGTTCTCACTGCAACCTACCTAATCAACTGTATGCCATCCAGGGTTTTGGGGTTTAAGTCTCCCTTCAGTCTTCTTCATCTAGGCAAGGATCTTTTTCCTATTCCACTTCGTGTCTTTGGTTGGACTTGTTATGTACATATCCCAAGTGTCCAGAGACATAAATTTGAACCAAAAGCCCACAAGTGTATTTTCCTTGGTTATTCCCCCACACAAAAGGGTTATTGTTGTTTTGATCCAAAGACTGGAACTAGGTATGTCTTAATGGATGTCACCTTTGATGAGCTTTCTTCTTTTTATAATTCTTCTCAGGAGAGGCATTGTCTAAAGGGGGAGGATTTGTCATAGTTGTTTGTTCTTCCCCTTCCTGTCCCAATTGAGCCTTCTTTTGAGCCTCTTCCTCCTTCAAATGAGCCAAGGGGGGATCAGTCATCTCATTCTCATTCCAGTGTTCCTATCCCTCCTCCATTACCTCCGCGTCCTCTTTCTAATCGCAGGTTGTTCCAACGGCAAAGAACTAGAAGTGAGCAGATTGTTTCCCCCACACAACATGAGCCTCCTGCACTTCCAGTCACAGAAGATACAACAGGTACTGATACAGCCCCTTTGGAGCCATCCTTCCCAGACCTTGATATCCCTATTGCTATCAGGAAAGGAAAAAGGAAGTGTACTGCACATTGCATTTCCAAACACCTTTCTTATAGTTTGCTCTCTCCCTCATATTTTGGTTATCTTTCTTCTATTGCTTCTAACCCAATACCCAGGTCTATGTCAAAAGCTCTTACTACTCCAGAATGGAGGGATGCTATGAGAATAGAAATTGATGCCCTGCATAAGAATGGCACTTGGGAAGTGGTTGATTTCCTAAAGGGAAGGAACCAGTAGGCTATAAGTGGGTTTTTACCATCAAATATCATGTTGATGGCACCATTGAAAGGTACAAGGCTAGGTTGGTTGCAAAAGGTTATATACAGACATATGGGATTAACTATCTGGAGACCTTTAATCCTGTTGCAAAGATGACTTCTGTGAGGGTTCTGCTATCTCTGGCTGCACACTCAGACTGGCCTCTTTACTAGCTGGATGTAAAGAATGCATTTCTAAATGGAGAGTTACATAAGGAGGTCTATATGTCTCTTCCTCCAGGGATGTATGAAACATATATGAAGGGGAAAGTTTGCAAGCTGAAGAAATCTCTTTATGGACTTAAACAGTCCCCTAGGGCATGATTTGAAAGGTTTAGGGCTGCCCTTGTTAACTTTGGCTATGTACAAACTCAATCTGATCATACCCTCTTTGTGAAGAGGAGAGGATCTTTGGCTGCATATCTGATTGTGTATGTTGATGATATTGTTGTGACTGGTAATGATGTATCAGGGATTAATGATCTTAAATCTTTCCTTCATACAGAGTTTGAGATCAAAGATCTGGGGGAATTGAGATACTTTCTTGGCATAGAAGTTGCTCGATCTAAGGATGGGATCCTTATCTCTCAGCGAAAGTATGTACTTAACTTGCTCTCTGAAGCAAGGAAGATGGGTGCTAGACCAGTTGCTATTCTTATTGATATGAGTCATAAACTCTTTGCCTCAGATGGAGTATTGTTGAAAGATAAGGGAGTCTTCCAGAGGATACTTGGGAAACTTCTCTGTCTATGCATGACTCGGTCAGACATTGCATATGCTGTCAGTTGCATTATTGCATTAGTCAGTTCATGCATGCTCCCAGGGACACTCACATGGCAGTAGCAAAACGAATTATGTGTTATTTGAAGGGTTCTCCTGGAAAGGGAATTCTATTTGCTAAACATGGTCATATGAAACTTGAAGCTTACACAAATGCTGATTGGGCAGGAAATACAGGGCCATGGCTCATGTTGTTTCTGAACTATTGTGGCTTCGATCTTTGATGGAGGAACTAGGTATTGAGCATGATAAGCTATTGATGTTATACTATGATAATCAGGCTGCCATCAACATTGCTCACAATCCAGTGCAACATGACAGTACCAAACATATTGAAGTTGACAGACACTTCATTCGAGAAAGAGTGGCTTCTAGAGAAGTGTGTCTACCTTTCATCACTTACGAAGGACATTTAGCTGATTTCCTCACCAAGGGCATTCCCAAGGCTAAACTTCAGCATAATAATGGCAAGTTTGGCATGATTGACATCTATGCTTAACTTGAGGGGGAGTGTAGAGAAGATGGGCCGAATGGCCCATAGGTTGTCTGTCCTTTTTTATCTTTTTTATGTTCTTTGCTATAATGGGCCTTAATTTGGGCATTTATTTCTCTTATGTTATGTTTTTTAATTTTTTGCCCAACCAGGGAACTCTCTGTAAACTACTAAAGTTTAAGTTAATGAAATGGGATTAGGGGTGTAAGAGGAGATTATGTTTGAAATCTCTCTCTGAACCCTTATTGCCGCCACCTTCTTCTTCCTCTTCTCTCTTCTTGAAACCTTATTTCTGCTACTTTCAATCGATTCACTGCAATATTTTAAACAGTCCTTTCATTTCAAAAGGTTGTTTTTCTTCTATGGTAAAGTGGATTTTGCAGGAAATGGTGGGAACCAAAACACAGAGCCTTGTGGCAGATGCACATATAAGAAAGTGGAAGGCAGACATCCTTTGCTTACAGGAAACTAAAATGCAAGTAATGGAAGCCCAGAAAATCACAAGTATTTGGAGGGAGCGTGATGGTGACTCGGAAATCTTGCCAGAGGTGGGTACTGCAGGAGGGTTGGTGGTGATTTGGGATACAAATTCTGTAGGGGTGAAGGGCAAAAAGGTGGGGCAGTTATCTATTTTAGTTTGTTTCTAAATTCTCGAAGACGGCTGGGAGTTTGTATTAACACCTGTATTATGGCCCAAATTCTCGAAGAATGGAAGGGGACAAGGCTCCAGGTTCAAACGGTTTCACCGTGGCAGTTTTTAAACATTGTTGGGAGTTCTTGAAGGGTGATGTTGTGAGGGTGTTAGAGGAATTTCATAATAGAGCAGCCTTGTAAAGGAGAAATTCAACTTTTATTAACCTAGTTCCCAAGAAAAAAGGTGTCAAAGAACTGAGAGATTATAGGTCAATTAGCCTTGTTGGCAGTATCTACAAGATAATTGCCAAGGTTCAATCCAAGAGGTTCTAGCTGGTGATTGGGAGAAGAATAATGTCAGAAAATCAAGGTGCATTTGTGGAGGGAAGGCTCATGGCGGATGGAGTGCTAGTCACTAATGAGATGATTGATTCTAGATTAAGAAGTGGTAGATCTGGTTTGCCATGTAAAGTGGATTTTGAAAAGGCCTATGATCACGTTGGCAGTTCTTGAAATACATTCTAAGAAGAATGAATTTTGACTCCAAATGGAGAAATTGGATGAAAGTGTGTACCAATACTACATCATTCTCAGTCTTGGCAAATGGAGTGTCTTGTGGTCGTTTTAAGAGTTAAAGGGGTCTGAGGCATGGGAACCCACTATCCCCTTTCTTATTCATTTGTGTAACGGAAGCTATTAATAGAATGATAAAAAGGGCCACTTCAGTGGGGGTTTTATATAAGGATTTGCAATGGGATATGAAAGGGCTGAGGTCTCTTTTGTATTTTGCTGACAACACACTTATTTTTTGTGATGCATCTCGTGAACAACTTGGTTATATCATGCAGTTCTGTTGTGGTTTGAGGTTGTGTCAGACTTGCATGTTGTTAGAGTCAGCTAAGGAAGGGTATTTCAGTCTTTTCATCATATGTTTAAGTATTATGTTAGTTACATGTCCCATACTTAAGAAGGGGCATATTTGACTTTGTACCTTATTTTTTTTATATATATATATATATGGTTGTGGGAGAGTCTTTTTGACTTCTCAGTTCGACACTTCTTTCTCCTCTCTTCTTCTTCTTTCTCTCTTTCTCTCTTTATCTCTGAAACTAGTTCGACCGATCTACTTTCACATGGTATCAGAGCATCGCTAAACAGGAGAAAAAGAGACTACAGCTTCATTCGATCAGATCCTCTTCCCTCTTTCTTTCTTTTATTTTTTTTTCTGGTCTGCGCAATCTGGAGTGTGGGAGAAGGCTGCGGCAATTCCCAGAGGTCTGCGGCAACCTATTCAGGTGTTCCTAGGGTTACGGTGGCCTAGTTACAGGTGAAAGCGGAGTGTGGAAGCCCTAGTAGGAGATTTCTGGACTGCTGTCACCATGTGTGACAGCCTTAGTGGTCGTGTGGTTGTAGTTGTGGTGGTCTGAACCCTCTATTGAGCAGTTTCAAGAAGGATATTTTTTATGGTGGTTATGATTTTTTTATTAGAAATCATATGTTAACAGAAGTGGTCGAATGTGTGCTCGGGTAGTATCGTGGTGATTGGATGAGGAGACGCTGTACAGTAGTGAGCGTGTTGGTGTAGTACTCAAAGAACAATAGTCGACATGTTTGGGACTGATAAATTTTTTTTGAACGGGCAGAACTAGTTCCCCAGATTGAAATGGCGTCAATGGGAGATGTTAGTAGTGATAAGGGTGTCAATTGGACTGGATTTGGTTCAATCCAATGTGAGTCCATTATAAATGGACCAGGTCCAATCCAATCCAACGAATGTTTTGGACCAATTTGGACCAGTCCAATTCAATGTCTGGACCGTCCAATCTGTTCAATTTTATTTTGATTTAGATTGGTTTCAACCCAAACCCAGCCCATTGACACATATATTCTTATCTTATATCAATGGACCAGATATTGACTTAATCCAACCCAATCCAATATAATTTTTTTACGGAAGGACCAGGTCCAATCCAATCTAATAAATATTTTGGACCGGATTGGTCCAATACAATATATCTTGTTGGTCCATCCAATCCGTCCAAATTGATTTTGGACTGGACGGGGTCCAATCCAAAACCGGTCCATTGACACCCTTAACTGGTGACCAGAAATCAAGTGTGATGATTTCCTCCGATTTTTTAAGTGTGCAGATGACATCCATCAAACTCAACAGTGAAAACTATGTGCCATGGGCTAAGTTAGTGGAAGTGTTTCTTAAGGCTAAGAAGAAAGTAAAACATGTGCGGGAGGAGAAACCTAAAACTGAATCTCCAAGTTTCAGTGATTGGGAGCAGGAGGATGCTCAAATCATGACATGGTTGTGGATCAGTATGGAACCTAAAATCAGTGTCAACTTCATGTTCTTAGACACAACAAAGGAAATATGGGAGAGCTAAGAAACTCTATTCTGGACAAGACAACACTACGAGAGTTTATCGGCTTTATCAGAAGTACTTTAGTTTGCAGCAAGGAAATCAGACCCTTGAAGAGTATTATGCCAGTATGAGAAATCTTCGGAATGAACTTAATGTCTACCACCCCTTAACTCCGGATGTCAAAATTCAACAACAAAGGGAGCAACTTGATGTTACCCAATTCTTAGTGGGGCTGAAATCAAAGTATGAACTTGCAGAGCACATATATTAGGTGGATCTGCCCTCCTCACTCTAGAGGAAGTGTTTGCCCATCTCCGTAGGATTTCTCTTGGTCCCACAAAGAGTACCATACCTCCTAACAGATCAGAACTCGTTGGAACACAAGGAGGAGCTTATGGAAATAGAGAAGGTGGTCGTGCAGTTCGAGGGGACCATGGTAACCCTATGTTTAGTTGTAGTAATGGTACTGGTGGAGGTCGTGATTCAGGGGGAGGCCGTGGTAGACGAAGAGGATGCACTACTAGGAAATGTACACATTGTGGAAGAGAAGGGCACACAATTAACTTCAACTTTGATCTACATGGGCCACCCTCCACATGGGCTAATCATACAACTGTTGGTGGTTGTGAAGTCAGTGATAATCAGCCAGTTGATCCAACACCTTCTACAACCACAACTACTTCTGGGAAGGAGATGATGAGTATTCCAAGAGATGAGTATGAGAGATTCCTTCTGGCTACTTCACATCAGAACATTGCCACCCTTGTTCATTCAGGTATGGCTTGCCTAGCATCAAAACCTTCCCCTTGGATAATTGACTCTAGAACCTCTGATCACATGATTGGGACTCCAGGTGTGTTTTCCTCTCTTTCTCAAACCTCCACATCACATAATGTTACCCTACTCCCATTTATGGTGTTGGTAATGTTGACACTGCATCTCTTTCTGTCTTTTGTTTTATATGTACCCAAGTTTCCTTTTAATCTTATGTTTGTTAGTAAATTAACCAAGTCTCTCAATTGTTCTATCACTTTTTACCCTTCCTCTTGTGTTTTTCAGGATCTCAAGATGGAGAAGAAGATTAGTGGATGGCATGAAGTGTGTGGATTGTATTACCTTGATGGGGGTGGTTCTACAGTTGCACTTCAAACTTCTTTTACTCCTCTCTAGTGGCATTGTAGACTTGGCCATCCATCTCTTAAAGCTCTCAAGCTACTTGTTCTATCATTGAGTCGTTTGTCTTCTTTGCAGTGAGTCGTGCCAGTATGGGAAACACCATTGGGTTTCCTTCAATCCTAGAGTTGATAGTCGCATGTTGAGTCCTTTTGCTTTGGTTCATTCAGATATTTGAGGTCCAATTAGAATTGAGTTCTATAATGGTTACATGTATTTTGTAATTTTTGTTGATGATTGTTCAAGAATGACATGGATTTATTTAATGAAAGATAGGAGTGAATTATTTTCCATTTTCCAAAAGTTTCATGCTGAAGTGCGTACACAATTTGGTGTTCCAATTAGAATTCTCCGCTCAAACAATGGTAGAGAGTATTTCCTTACTTCATTTCAATAGCATTTGGAACAATATGGCATTATTCATTAGACATCCTGTGCAAACACTCCTCAAAAAAATGGGATGGCTGAGAGGAAGAACCGACATCTACTTGAAACAGCTTGGTCTCTTCTTCATCATATGAATGTCCCTAAACGTTTTTGGAGTGATGCAGTGCTTGACACCTGTTTTCTCATTAATCACATGCCCTTGTTCATTCTTGACGGTCGTTCTCCGTTCTCTATCTTGTTTCCCACTTTGTCTCCATATCCCTCGACTCCCAGGATCTTTGGGTGTGTGCTTTGTTCAAAATCTAGGTCCTGATCTAATCAAGTTGGATGCACGCTCCATTAAGTATATCTTTCTTGGCTACTCTAGGACTTAGAAAGGGTATAAATGCTACAATCCCATTACTCAAAAGTCACTTGTCTGTCTTGATGTTACATTCTTTGAGTCTGTAACGTACTTCTCAGGTCCTAATATTTCTCTTTCTCCCAAAGAGGTTCCTCTTCCTCTTCCAGTTGATAATCCTATTCCCATTGTTCCCATTGTGACGGAGTCTCCACCTCCTCCAATGTAGGATCATACTGAAAGGCCACCAATCTGTCAAGTGTATACTCACCAACAAAGACCAGCACCTCCTCCAGCTTCTACTCCGTCTGCAGATCCAGTTTCTTCCACACCCGAGTTGCCTTCTAATCTTGACCTTCCCATCGCATTGTGTAAAGGTAAACTTAGTTGCACTCTGCACCTCATATCCAATTATGTTCCTGTCTCTCACCTTTCCGCTTCCCATCACTAGTTTGTTTCTCTGTTATCTTCTGTGTCTACACCTAAGGATGTCCAGGAGGCTCTTACCAACAAAGACCAGCACCTCCTCCAACTCTCTGCCTTTAATCACAATCATACGTGGGAACTCACCAATCTTCTCCCAGGTAAGCATGTTGTTGGTTGTAAATGGGTGTATATTGTTAAATATCTACCAGATGGGAGAGTGGAACGGTTGAAAACCTGTTTAGTTGCCAAAGGATATTCTCAACTTTATGGTATAGATTATGTGGAAACCTTTTCCCCTGTTGCCAAAGGATATTTTCAACTTGCAGCATTCACACACAACCTCCTATCTCTCAGTAATCACCTTCAACTTCATCCCAGCATTAGCAAAGTGTTCTACTAGGAACTCCACAATCTGAACTTTCTCTTGCTTTCCTCACTACTAACCATAGTATAAGCCTGAAAAAGGATTACCTCGTCCTTAGCTAACACATTCTATCAAACTATATCATACTTAAGATTGAGCCTAGCTAGGAATTCAAACACCCCATTCCTCTCCATCAGTTTCCTATGGGTTTCAACATCTTTTGTTCATCCCCATTGAACCATCTCCATCAAATCAATTTCCTGCCACATAAACTTCAATATTGAGAAATACACAGCCAATGACTTCTCTCCTGTCTCATTCACATCATTCTTCAATTTATGGGCCTTAGCAACATTTAACTTTTGTGAGTAGGTCTCTTTAACAATATCCCATACCTCCTTTGTAATCTCTATCCACAAGAATGTTGACTAATATGAGGTTGCATAGAATTCACCAACTAGCCTACAACAGTGTAATTTTCCTGCATCCACTTCTCCTAGATAGGATCATCCTCCTTGGGTTTTGCCTTACTCTCAATGATATACCCCCATTTAATTGATTAAGACCATGTCTAATAGTTTGTCCCATTGTCCCATCTAGTTTTACAACAGTAACTGCCCCACAAAGATTCTCTATAGACCCCTGGCCACATCCGAAGTCTGTAGGATATTTTGTCTCACCTCCAGTATGCTCCATTGATCAAAGAGAGGCAAATGATAATAAAAAATAAGATACTACTAATCAAAAAACACTAACCTGAGCTTTTCTACAACAAAAGGCTAGGGTTTCACAACACCCGACAGAATGGGAGAAAATGGGAGAAAGAGAAAACTTATGGCTGCTCCTACTAGGGACTCTAGATACTTCTCCAGCTAGAGTCAATCTCCAAATAGGTAAGTAAAGTCCCTTTTAAGCCCCAAGCACCAGCTTCAAACCATCTCTAAATCCCTTAGTCCGATTTCTCTAGTCAGGAAAAATCTCCAAGAACCTGCCTTGGGCCTCAATCTATGTGATAAATCTTCTCCAAAAATCTCCCCCGACTGGGCAACATCAATTTTCAATTGATCAGAAACTTACTTCTCCATACATAGTGTGTATAGGGATAAGAGAAGAAAGCAGGAAGTGGAAACCTGCTCTGATACTAAGAAGAAAACCAGTCTAACGAAGAAGAAGGAAGAGGCTGTCTAGGAGAAGATGGAAGAAAAGAGGAAGAGAAGAGAGCTGAATTGTTCCTCTCTCACTCCCTCTCCCTTAATCAATATACATACATACATACATATAAATATATATATATATATATATGCTGAAATAAAATAAAAGAGAAAATTACATGGGTGCCCCTAGTTAGGCGGCTATCCCAAAGAACATAAGAAATAAAAAGGTTTAAGGCCCATAGCCAGCCCACTACAGCAGAAATAAAGAGGGAAGATAACTAAACAAAACAAAGGCCCATTTCAGCCCAGTCTCTCTACACTTTAGGAGGAACCAAAGGTTGTTCATCTTCTGGAAATAAAGCCACCAGATCATAGAGGCAGATCTCTTCACATCAGATAACAACAACCTTCTGACTGTTGACAGGCTTCTCCATTGTGACAGCCAGGCAGCCTAACATGTGATGGTGCACATCTACCACCATTCTTTAAGCACAGATTCCTGGCCCTGAGATGGTTTTCTTTGCTGTCTTGAGATACAACATAAGTCATATATGATCATCATCATCTAAGCCTTGTCCCAACTATATGGAGTTGGCTATATAAATCCTATGCAAGTCTAGTATCCCATCCGTTAGCAATAATACCATATTTTCTTCTCTAGACTGAATGCCAAAAACTCACTGTAATTTTCTTTCTTTCTTTCTTCGTCTGTTTTTTTTTTTTTCTGATAAGTCTATGTAAAAAAAATTCCACTTTCCACCACCATTTTTCAAGGAGAGACGTATTTTATCACTCATCCTTCTAATACCAACCTTCCATCTTCATTTCTTTTAACAAATGCCTCTGAATTATAAGGTAGTATTATTTTTGGTAATTGGCTCCCACAAAGGGTTCCTACTTATTCTTTATATTCTCTTGACTACCCTAGTAGTTGACCTGAAAATGGAGAACAAATAAATTAGCAGATTGAAAAGAATGTGTTTAATTAATATGATCTTGCCTCCAAGGGAGCTGTAGCATTTTTCTTCAAAGCAGCAAGTTTTCTGGATAAACTCAATGAACCTAGAATTGCCTCCAAAGAAGAGACTGGTACTTAAGCAAACATTCCAAAATGTTACATCCCAAACTCCAAGAATAATCCTCTAACTCTCCTTCCAAAGGACCGATCCCCATTATGATACATCTTGAAATGATTTAATTTATTTGTTAGGGTCTGTTTGGTTGGTTAAAGCGTTTTTTCTTCTGTTATTGTACTTTACTTACAGCAGGGGCACAAGGGTCTTTTCCCCTTTTATTTTCTGTCGCCCTATATATTATAATAGAAGTTGGCGCCGCCAGTACTGTTCTATTGGCCTCTAATCCTTCTTCCTTTCTCTCTTCTCTTCTCCTCCTCTTTTCTTCTCTTCTCCTCTCTTCTGTATTTTTCAATCGGATTTATTTTTTTGATCAAATTTTCAATCGGATTTATTGTCAAGATAGTATCAGAGCAAGGCCATTGAATCTGGGCGTTCAAGTTTCTTCTCCAAGTTGCTGAATCCGGGGCGGAACAGAGGATTAAATCTGGGTTGATCAAATCAGATCTGCAACTGGTACAGCCTTATTTTTTTTCCTTTTTTTTCTTTCCTTGGTCGTGTACCAAGAGGAAAATGAATGAAACTGAACCACTGAATGTCGGCAGACCCTTGTGAAGTTTATACCTCCCTTTGTTTTGGATCGTGTGATCCTATACCTGTGATAAGGTGGCTGTAGGTCACAGATGACCTGTTTTCTCTGCTTGTTGGCTTGATTTCATGTGAGGATACCTCTTAGTGATTAATGCTTGTAGACCTGCTGGAAAACTAGTAGGCAAGAACTGTTATTCCATACAGGTCTGAAAATCAGTTTTGTCATACTGTTTTGTCTGGAAAATTGGTGCTGTTCTTGTGCTCAGATTAAGTCCAAAACTGAAGTGTGTGTGGACTGGTCACTTGTTGTGTGTGGAGCTTCTTATTCTGATATAAGGAGGGATCCTAAGTTAAGAGTTTAGATAAAAAATTCTGTGTTGACCATGTCGTTTGAGAATTCTGCTACTTCAGGGGTTTCAGGAAATCAGAATGGAGTAAGTGGGGGAATGGATATGAGTTTCCCCATCGCTGTTATTCCCTTTGATGGTCTGAATTACTTTGAATGGTCTAGGGGAATAAAACTCTACATCACTGCTAGGGGGAAAATAGGATACATCAATGAAAAAGTGAAGGAACCAAAGAACGGAAGTGCTGAATATGATAGGTGGAACTAAGAAAATAGTATGGTGATGCCATGGCTCTTGGTTTCCATGCTGCCACAAGTAAGAAAAGACATTTATGTGGGCTAAAACTGCTTGTGAAATATGGGAACAAGCAAAGTCCACCTATTCAGAGCAGAGACACTATGCCAAGATATATCAACTACAAACTGAATCCTCTACTTGCAAGCAGGGGGAAAGGAGTCTCTCGGTGTACTATTCAGATCTGACATCGATATGGAAAGAACTTGATCACTATCAGAATGTAAATTGGAAGTGTGATGAAAATGCAAAGGCATACAAGTCACTTGTATCTCAGCAACGGGTATTTGTCTTTTTCTTGGAGCTAAACCTTCATATGAGTCCATCAGGGTGCAAATCTTAGGAAGTAAAGACTTGCCATCAGTTCAGGAGGTTTATGCCTTAGTTCAGTCCGAAGATGGTAGAATAAGTGTGATGAATTGTACAAAGAGGGAGCTAGTTGCCCTAGCTGTCCGGGGAAGTTCAGATACTAACGTCAGAGGTGGTTTTAAGAAGGGTGACTCTCAGAAGAGAACAGATGATAAGAGTAAGCTTTGGTGCATTCACTGCCAGAAGACAAGACACACCAGAGATACATGTTGGGATCTCCATGGAAAACCTAAATGGGCACAGGATTTGGGTAAGAAGTCAACAACTGATCAGGGCAACAAACCAAGTCAGCAGAATCAGAAAAAGTATAACTCAACTAATATGGAATTTCAAGAGACTAGTCCCATGGTTACTCAGGAAAGGCATCCCAGTTCTAACCCTAAGGAAGAGATCATAAACTCCTTCTGTGACCATTTGGAGTTATATGGTAGGACTCTCCACCAGATGGATTCTGGTCCTACTCCTACCTCTTTCGCGTCTACATCAAGTAACACTATCACTGCCTTCCATGTGTCATCTCATACCTCTGACTCTCCCTGGGTAATTGACTCTGGAGACTCAAACCACATGACCGGTAAGTCAAATTTATTTCAGGCATACAACCTTCTCTCTGGGAGAGATAAGGTGAGACTAGCTTATGGTTCTTTCTCCACCATAGCCGACCAAGGAACCATATCTCTCCCACTCGGCCTTACCCTTTCTAATGTATTGCATGTTCCTAAATTACCTATAGATTTGCTTTCCATTAGTAGTATTACTCATTCCTTGAAATGTACAGTTAGCTTCTTTCCGTCTTCATGTGTGTTTCAGGGTTTGGCCTCGAGGAAGACGATTGGTAGAGAAAGCATGGTGGATGGTCTCTACGTGTTGGAGAATAAAGTTGGTCTTGTGGCTACAGAGTCCTTGAGTTCGTCTAGTGAGAGTCGAGCCTATTTATAGCATAGTCATCTTGGTCGTCTTTCTTTTGAGTCATTAGAAGTTATGTTTCCAAAGTTGTTTGAGTCTTTGTCAGTGAGTCAGTTGCAGTGTCAAACATGTCAATTGAGTAAACATTGTAGAAACTCTTTTCCTTTGAGAAATAAAAGATCTGAAATTCCATTTCATATTGTTTATTCTGATATTTGGGGCCCTGTTACTCTACCTATTGAGGCTGGATATAAGTACTTCATTACCTTAATCGATGATTACTCTAGATACACCTGGGTTTACCCTATGCGGTCTAGAGATGAAGTGCCTAAAATTGTGAAAGACTTTCAACGCATGGTGTTCACTCAGTTCCAAATTAAAATTCATATTTTCCAGTTAGACAATGCAAAGGAATACTTCCATAGTGATCTCCCGGAATTCTTTGCTTAGAGTGGATCGCTTCAACGAAGCTCTTGTGCTAGGACACCCCAACAAAACGGTGTTGCTGAAAGAAAAAACCGTCATCTTCTCGAAGTAGCTCGTGGCTTGTTAATCCATATGAATGTTCCGAAACGTTTTTGGATGGATGCTGTTCCGTGTGCTGCGTACATCATCAACCGTATGCCATCTCGGTTACTAGAGTATAAGGCCCCACATCAGCTTTTGTTTCCTATAGCTCCGTTGTCCCCCATTCCAATGCATGTTTTTGGGTGTCATTGCTTTGTTCATAACTTGTCCCCTACTCGGGGTAAACTTGATCCTCGTTCTATTCCTTGTGTTTTCCTTGGTTACCCTTTATCTCAAAAGGGGTATCGTTATTATGCTCCCATCGACGTATCCTTTTTTGAGCATCAACCATTCTTCTCAGTTTCTCCTCAGGGGGACAGTAGGGTTGAGGAGAAACTGACTCAGACTCAACTACCTCCTCTACCTGATCCTCCTCCATTTCGTGTCTTTCTTCGCCACCACAAAAGCCAGCAGAGTTCAAGAGCGGTGGAACCTAACACTATGCAACCAACATCATCGGCTTCACCGGAGGTTGATCCTTCTCATCAGCCAGGTACACTTGCTCCGATTGATATGCTTGTTCCTCTAAATGTTGATTCCCCTGTCATTAATGATCTTGATGTTCCTATTGCTAATAGAAAGTGTGAATAATTAGGTTTGAATGACTTGTTTGTTCTATTCCAGCAGAACATGTTTTTATATACAATTGGAGTCCTAACGTTAGGACTTGTTTCCTATTTTAAAAGAGAAAATCTTGCCTAATCTATTCTAAATAAGGAAACAATTATATAGCTAATTACACCTGATTTGTAGCCTAATTTATAGCTAATTTACAGCAAAGAATCCCAACACTCCCCCTCAAGCTAGGTTGTAAATATTTATCATACCCATCTTGCAACTAAGATCTTCAAAATGCGCCCTTGGAAGTGCTTTAGTTAGGATATCGGCAGTCTGAAGATTAGAAGGAATGTAAACAGGCTTGATTACTTTCCCTTCTATCTTTTCTCTGATAAAATGCCGATCTATTTCCACATGCTTGGTTCGGTCATGATGAACTGGATTTTTAGCAATATTGATGGCAGATTGACTATCACACAGTAGCTGGATTGTTCCCTCAGAAGGTATCTTCAATTTGGCTAATACTCTTTTCACCCAAATTCCTTCACAAATACCATGAGCCATAGCTCGAAATTCCACTTCTGCACTACTCCTAGCCACCACAGCTTGCTTTTTACTTCTCCATGTTGTCAAATTTCCCCAAACATAGGTACAATATCCAGAAGTGGATCGTCTATCTGCGATTGAGCCTGCCTAGTCTGCATCAAAATACAATTCCACTTCCCTACTTGAGTTTTTTCTGAATAACAGTCCCTTTCCTGGAGTCATTTTCAAGTATCTCAAGATTTTGTACACTACTGTCATGTGTTCTTCAGTAGGGTTGTTCATGAACTGACTAACAACACTTACTGAGAATGCTATGTCAGGCCTAGTATGTGAGAGATAGATCAACTTCCCTACAAGCCTTTGATATCTTCCCTTATCTACAAGAGCACTTTCTTTATTTGAACCAAGTTTGGTAGTGTAGTCCATAGGTGTCTCTGCAGGTTTACACCCAAGCATACCTGTTTCTTTAAGAAGATCCAGTACATACTTTCTTTGAGAAACTGCAATGCCCCGCTTAGACCTAGCCACTTCCATTCCCAAGAAGTATGTGAGTTTACCTAGGTCCTTGATTTCAAACTCTCTAGTAAGAAATTCTTTGACTCTTGGAAACTCCTCAACATAACCCCCTGTTAGAACAATATCATCAACATAGACAATCAACGCAGAAATCAGTCCTTCTGAAGAATGTTTGACAAACATTGTATGATCAGATTGTCCCTGTATATACCCATTACTCTTCATAACTCAGGTAAATCTCTCAAACCAAGCTCAGGGTGATTGTTTGAGACCATAAAGTGACTTCTTTAGTCTACAAACTTTGTTGATGTTTGATGAGTTCTGTAGTCCTTGGGGAATGTCCATATAAACCTCCTCTTCTAGATTCCCATTCAAGAACGCATTCTTGACATCTAGTTGATGGAGGGGCCAATCCAAATTTGTTGCAAGAGAGAGAAGTATCCGAATAGTGTTGAGTTTTGCAACCGGAGCAAAGGTCTCCTCATAATCTATGCCATAGGATTGAGTAAATCCCTTAGCTACCAACCGAGCCTTGTATCTCTCAATACTACCATCTGCCTTTGTTTTTACAGTGAAGATCCACTTGCACCCAATCACATTTTTCCATGAGGCAAATCAGTAATTTCCCAAGTACCATTCTTCACTAGAGCATTAACTTCTTCATTAACTGCCTTCTTCCATTCTGGGATAGCCACGGCTTCTTGGATTAAATCAAGAATGGAGATAGAATTGATTTTGCTGGTGAATGCTTGGTAAGATGAAGATAGTCCCTCATAATTCACATAGTTGCCAATAGGGTACAATGGCCTACTTCTGCATTCTCTCACCCCTTTCCTGAGTGCAATGGGTAGGTTCTCATCGGAATTATCATGATCACTTAAACTAGTACCTGCAAAATTTTCCTCCACAGTCTGTAAGTCAGATGTAGGGATTTTTACCTCAGGTTCAGATGCTGGCAGTATCTGTGAATCTGCTAGAGCCTCTGATTCCTTCGGTTCTCCCCTTTTTCTGTGATAGACAATTATCTCGGGAAATTCAGAATCAATTGGTTTCGGTTCAGATTCAATTTGGACACTTGGAGAAGGTGTTTCTGGTGTGCAAATCTCGAGAAATTCAGAATCAGTTGGTTTCGGTTCAGGTTCAATTTGGACACTTGGAGAAGGTGTTTCAGGTGTTTCCGATGTTTCTAGTGTGCAATCTATGCTATCCAAGAAAAACTTATATTCTTGTGGTTGACTTTGACTAGAACTCTCCCCCTGAATATCAGTTTTGGGGTAATAGGGTTTGGTTTCAAAAAATGTGACATCCATGGTGTGATAAAACTTTTGGTTGTTAGGACAAAAGCATTTGTAACCCTTTTGGTTGGGAGAGTACCCTATAAAGATACATTTGGTGGATCGAGAGTCAAGCTTGGTTCGATGTTGTTGATGGATATGCACAAACACAGTACACCCAAATATTTTTAGCAGAAGAGAGGAAATCATCCGACTTTGAGGAAAGTGTTGTAAAAATACTTGATTTGGAGTGGAAAAATCTAGTACTTTGGATGGAAGTCGATTGATTAGGTATGCTGCTGTAAGTATAGCCTCGCCCCAAAAATGTTTTGGAACATTGGATGAAAATAACAGAGACCTGGCAATGTCCAGAAGGTGTCTATTCTTTCTCTCGGCTATACCATTTTGCTGAGGGGTATCTACACAGGAACTTTGGTGTATGATTCCCTCAGTTAATAGATATGAGCCAAGATTAGAGTTAAAAAACTCTCTTCCATTGTCAGTTCTAAGTATTTGAATAGAAGTTTGAAATTGATTTTTAATCATTGTTTTGAAATTCTTAAATATTTGAGGAATTTCTGATTTATTTTTCATGAGAAAAATCCATGTGAGTCGTGTGTGATCATCTACGAAAGAGATGAACCACAGAGCTCCTGTGACATTTGGAACTTGAAATGGACCCCAAACATCACTGTGGATCATAGAAAAAGGTTTCAATGCTTTGTATGGCTGAATTGGGTATGAAATGCGAGAGTGTTTTGCAAATTGGCAAATTTCACACTGAAAAGAACTACCACTTTTATTTCTAAATAAACTTGGGAAAAGTTTGGATAAGTACATAAAACTTGGGTGACCTAACCTGTAATGCCACACCATCACCAACCTCTCACTCTCACTTTTCAACTCACTAACAGACACACAAGAATTATCGTGACAAGAAATAGGTTTACTCACTCCTAGATGAGATTGTCTTACAGAAGTCAAATCCTGAAATTCACAGACATAAGGAGAAAAATTAGCTATACAGTTAAGATCTTGGGTAATTTTATTTATGGAGAGTAGGTTGCAGTCTAGATTAGGAACATATAGAACAAATTTGAGTGTTGTCCCTGGATACCACAACCGAACCAGTTCCTTCAACTTTTGCCAAAGAACCATCTGCAATTCTAACTGTGAGAGTTTCATTACAAGGAGAATATGTGTGGAAAACTCACTTATCTCCTGTCATGTGATCGAAAGCACCAGAGTCTACAATCCAAGGTTTATAGTGCTCTTGTTTTACAGTCAAAGCCTTAAGAAAGTTACCTTTTTGAGCTATGGAACCTGACCCAACAACTGGTGGATTTTGCTGTGATTGCAGCAGCCTTCTCAGTCCATCAAGTTCCTCTTTGCTAAAATTTGCAAGTTGCTCTGAACTGCCAGCCATGTTGCCTCGAATTTCCTTCTCTGCTGCTGTCTTTGGCTTCCAATCAGCAGGTTTTCCATGGAGTTTCCAGCAGGTTTCTTTGGTATGACCAGGGCGGCGGCAATGTTCACACCATGGCCTTCCCCCTTTGCGTGGCTGCTGCTGGTTTCGGGCAGCCAAGGCTGATGACTTACCACCACCAGCTGATTTTTCCATCCCCAGCATCAAATGGCGTCTACTCTCTTCCCTTCGGACCTCAAAGAATGCTTCACGTAAGCTTGGCAGCGGTTTTGTGCTAAATATCCTTCCTCTTACAGCATCAAGACTTGAATTTAGTCCCAAGCAAAACTTGTAGACCCACTTATTCTCAATTATCTTCTTGTATTGTTTGAGATCAGCGGTAGTATCCCAAGAATATTTTTCAAAAGCGTCCAGTTGCTGCCAGCTTTGATGGAGTTTGTTGTAATACTCGGTCACAGATAAATCACCTTGTCAGAGATCATGCAAGACGCCCTCAATTGTCACCGGTTCAGAGGTGTTGTCTTTGTGAGAATAAGTGTCTTTTGCAGCCTCCTAGATCTCTGCAGTTGTTTCATATAGGAGAAAATTTTCTCCTATGTGTGGCTCCATGGAATTCACTAGCCAAGACATAACTTGGTTGTTATCTCTCTTCCAAATCTGATAACCAGCATCTTTTTCATCTGGTTTGGTGATATTTCCGATGAGATAATCTTCTTTCTCCTTGCTGCGGACATGAAACATGAAGGATTGAGACCATTGGATGTAGTTTCGGCCATTCAATTTGTAGATGGTGATGGGTGTGGATGTAGTTTGTAAATTCTCCACCATTGCTGTTGAACATAACAGTTTCGACTTTTGAGGAGGAGGATTTTGGAGTTTCAATTGAAGATTCGTGGGTGTTTGTCATGGATGGTATTTGATGTTGCTGCCGGGAATGAGATAAAGGCTAGGATGGCTGATGAATACTGCCGGAATAAGCAGTGTAGAATGCTGCTGGAAAAGCAGTTGAAAGAGAACTGACCTAGGACGGCTGTGGGAAGAACAGGAGGCGTCTAGGGTTGCTCTGATACCATGTGAATAATTAGGTTTGAATGACCTGTTTGTTCTATTCCAGCAAAACATGTTTTTATATACAATTGGAGTCCTAAACGTTAGGACTTGTTTCCTATTTTAAAAGAGAAAATCTTGCCTAATCTATTCTAAATAAGGAAACAATTATATAGCTAATTACACCTGATTTGTAATTTATAGCTAATTTACAGCAAAGAATCCCAACAGAAAGGGTGTTAGATCTTGTACCACAAATCATCCTATCTCTCACTTTGTGTCATATGGCCATATTTCACCTTCATATCATGCATTCTTCTCTTCTTTTGATAGTATCCTTGTTCCTAAGAATGTGGCAGAAGCTTTATCCAAACCTGAATAGACAGATGCAATGAAGGAAGAAATTGATGCATTACACAAAAATGGCACTTGGGAGTTGGTGGATTTTCCTAAAGGGAATGAACCAATGGGTTGCAAGTGGGTGTTCATAGTGAAACACAAGGCTGATAGAACTGTTGAAAGGTACAAGGCTAGATTGGTGGCAAAAGGTTTTACATAGGTATATGGAGTGGACTATGCAGAGACTTTTGCTCCAGTAGCAAAGATGAACTCTATCAGGATTCTTCTTTCATTGGTAGCAAATCTTGACTGGGAACTTCACCAATTGGACATCAAAAATGCTTTCTTGAATGGTGACCTAGAAGAGGAAGTGTACATGACCCAACCTCCAGGTTTTTGTGCCAAAGGCAATGAATAGAATGTGTGCAGGTTAAAAAAATCTTTATATGGGCTGAAACAATCACTTCGGGCCTGGTTCAGTAAGCTCCACTTAGCGGTTCAACAGATGGGATTCAAACAATGCCAGTCAGACCACACCCTATTTGTGAAGAAAGGTGAAGGGAAAATTGCAGCTCCAGTTGTGTATGTGGATGACATAGTGATCACAGGAGATTGGGACGCTGAAATACAGACTAAAAAAATTCTTAGCCACTCAATTTGAGGTGAAAGATCTAGGTCCCTTACGGTATTTTCTTGGGAATGAAGTTGCCCGCTCTCACAAGGGCATCTTTATTTCCCAACAGAAATATGTACTAGATCTACTAGAAAATATAGGAAAACTAAGAGTGAGACCAATTGACTCACCAATTGAACCTAACCATCAACTGGGAGACAGTCAAGGAGAGTTCTTGAAAGATGTGAAGAAGTTTCAGAGACTTGTAGGGAGACTCTTGTATTTGTCTATGACCAGGCCTGATATTGCTTATACAGTGGGTGTCCTTGGTCAGTTCATGCACAATCCTAGGACAACTCACCTTAAAGATACAGAGAGGATCCTTAGATACCTAAAAAAGTTTCCTGGAGCTGGTTTGTTGTTCCAAAAACATGGACATTTAAATGTGGAAGTATATATTGATGTTGATTGGGCAGGGGCAGTTAATGACCAAAAGTCTACTAGTGGGTATTATGCCTTTGTAGGAGGAAACCTAGTAATCCTAGTCACACGGAGAAGTAAGAAGCAAAGTGTGGTGGCTAGATCTAGTGTTGAAGCAAAATATAGAGTTATGTCTCATGGGGTTGCTGAAATCTTGTGGATAAGAAATTTGTTAGGTGAACTGGGTTTTGTAGTTAGCAACCCAGTTCTCCATGATAGGACAAAACACATTGAAGTGGACAATCATTTTATTAGAGAAAAACTTGTGAATGGAGAAGTGTGCACCCCATATGTCAGCTCTGAAGAACAACTTGCAGACATCTTCACCAAAGGTCTTCATCATGTGTGGCATAATGATTTGTGTGACAAGTTGGGCATGATTGACATCTATGCTCTAACTTGAGGGGGAGTGTTGAAATAATTTAATTTATTTTGTTAGGGCCTGTTTGGTTGGTTAAAGCATTTTTTCTTCTATTATTGTATTTAAAATACAGCAGGGGCACAAGTGTCTTTTCCCCTTTTATTTTCTGCCACCCTATATATTATAATAGAAACTAGCACCGCCAGTACTGTTCTATTGGCCTCTAATCCTTCTTCTTCCTTTCTCTCTTCTCTTCTTCTCCTCTTCTCTTTTCTTCTCTTCTCCTCTCTTCTTCTATATTTTTCAATCAGATTTATTGTCAAGAACACACAAGGATAAAAATTCAGCAACCAAAATTCCGTAAATACTAATAATAAACAAGAAAATCCATATATATCACCATGTTACCATGCCTAGCAATCACATCCTCTAAACAAAGCCTTGTCCCACAATTTGGGGTCAGCAACATTGCATTAATGTGTAAATGGGATTGAACCCATATACAAAAATGCATGGTCCCAACTATGAGCCTATGACATGCATAAAGGATGCAAAAATGCTTAAACATGCTTTTCCATATGATGCCTTTATCTACACCAGACTTCCCACGATAAAAACAGTTGAGATTCTACCATACAAGTTTCTTTGTCTGTTAACACTTCCAATTTTTGTGCTCTCTTCCAGTCTTTTGACCAAACTCTTAGTCAATTACCTTTTCCTATATATCATTATTTTTTCCTACAATAACTCATCAATCAATTAAAAAATGAGCATTCACCATTGCTGCTTTACAAAATTGGTTATAAACAAGTCTATATCATTTATCAAAAAAAAAAAGTCTAGTATAGTATATTAGTAGATTGTGTCAAGGCAAAAGGTCTCTTTGCCAGATTCTGATGGAACTCACTTCAAAACAGTACAAAACAAAATAACAATAAAGAATAGTCACGAAAGAAACTACATCAGTAGGATAAAAAACAAACTACATTTCAAAAGAAAAGTAGACACATCTCACTAACCTTCCAATACTTTATAGTTTTGTCATTGGTTGATAGGAGGAAAAGAGCACCATTGGCTGTTTGACACCACCGTACTTTATTAATTTTCTCCTCTATTTCCAAGCTTTTGAGGTAGTCAAACTAATGAAAAATGTAATTAAGATAATAATTAATGTATATAGGTAATAGAGTCAGCCATATTTTTAATCATCAAGCAAAAGAGCAGCAATCCACATGAAATACCTCAGGTTCATGACTCTGGAACTCTGTCTTGTATCGAAATTCAGGATGCCAAGCAATGGCATGGTCCATCTTTTCTTTGTCCTTTCTGAAGGCATGCTGCATTGAGCAATTTCTAAACTGAAACTAACCATATTTCAAATAATTAAAACCAGACTATCAAAGAAATAGGCAACCTTACATCTTTTCCATCTGTCCTTTCGAACAGAACAACCCGGCCTCCACGATCTCCAGTTGCAAGATGCTCACCACTTTTGTCAAATTCAATAGCAGATATAATATCAACTGCAAATGATATAGAAGGTAAAAGGCATAAGATATTATATTATAATATATTATATTATATATATATATAAAAGGGCATAAGATATTATACTACCAGAACTAGAGTTTATATGAGTCTCAGTTTGACATTGAACAATGAAACCAAAGATGAAACAATTAAAAGAAATGGTATCAATCATAGAACGGATTAGCAACATATAAGCAAAACCCCTTGCATGGACTCTGTTGAGCAAGAGCAAGAGAAGAGAGGAGAGGAGAGGAGAGTCGAGTGGACTGAAAACCCTCCAGAATACTGAGGGCGAGTGTAAGAGATATTATTTATACTGGCCCAGTCATACAATATAAAAATGGGAGAAATTACAACAGTACCCTTGCGGTACTAAACCTGAGTACACAAAACAACTGTCAACACTCCCCCTCAAGTTGGAGCATAGATATCAATCATGCCCAACTTGTCACAAAGATCATGATGTCTGGAATGGTTTAAACCCTTTGTAAAGATGTCTGCAAGTTGGCTCTCAGAATTTGACATAGGGAGTACACACTTCGCCTATGATAACTTTCTCTCTGATAAAATGCTTGTCAAATTCGATGTGTTTTGTTCTATCATGTAGCATCGGATTGGCAACAATGCTTATAGCTGCTTTGTTATCACAGAATAGAGTTATAGGTTTGTCCACCGGGAAACCCAACTCACCCAACAAATTCTTTATCCACATGCCTTCAGCAACCCCGTGGGCCATAGCACGATATTCAGCTTCAGCACTGGATCTAGCCACCACATTTTGCTTTTTACTCCTCCATGTAACAAGGTTCCCTCCTATAAAGGTGCAGTAGCCACTGGTAGATTTTCTGTCACTTTGGGATCTAGCCCAATCTGCATCTGTATAAACTTCAACTTTTAAATGTCCGTGCTTTTGAAATAACAAGCTAGTACCCGGATACTTCTTTAGATATCGGAGGATTCTCTCTGCTGCTTCAAGATGAGAGGACCTACGAGCATGCATGAACTGACTGAGGACACCAACAGCATATGCAATGTCTGGGCGAGTCATAGAAAGGTATAACAATCTCCCTACAAGCTTCTGAAACTGTTTCACATCCTTGAGAGGTTCACCACGGCTGTCACCTAATTTATGGTTGGGGTCAATGGGAGAGTCAACTGGCTTCACCCCCATCTTCCCAATGTCCTGAAGTAAATCTATGACATATTTCCTTTGAGAAATGAAGATATCCTTCTTTGATCGGGCGACTTCAATTCCAAGGAAGTACCTGGCAGGTCCTAGATCCTTCACTTCAAACTGAGTGGCAAGAAAAAACTTCAACCTCTGAATTTCATCCTCCCAGTCACTAGTAACAATTATGTCATCCACATATACAATTTGAGCAGCAATTTTACCTTCTCCTCTTTTCACAAACAGTGTGTGATCTGATTGACATTGCCTGTATCCTTTCTGTTGAACTACCACATGGAATCTGCTGAACCAAGCTCTTGGTGATTGTTTCAGCCCATATAAGGACTTTTTCAACTTGCACACTTTATGTTCATTGCCTTGAGCCAGAAAACCAGGAGGTTGAATCATGTAAACTTCCTCTTCAAGGTCACCATTCAAGAATGCATTCTTGATGTCAAGCTAGTGTAGATCCCAATCCAGATTATCCGCAAGAGAGAAAATGACTCTAATGGAGTTCATCTTGGCAACAGGGGCAAAAGTTTCTGCATAATCAACTCCATACATTTGAGTAAATCCCTTTTCCACTAAGCGAGCTTTATACCCTTCCACTGTTCCATCAGCCTTATGCTTGACTATAAACACCCATTTACATCCCACTGGAACCTTTCCCTTAGGAAGATCAACAAGTTCCCATGTGCCATTTTTGTGAAGGGCATTAATTTCTTCCTTCATGGCATTTGTCCATTCAGGAACTGAAAGAGCTTCTATCACATTCTTAGGGATAGGGGCACTATCAATAGAGGTAAGGAAAGCACGAAATGAGGGTGAAATGTTCTCATAGGAAACAAAGTTGGAAATGGGATGTTTAGTGGTGCACAATCTAACACCCTTCCTGTGAGCAATAAGACGGTCAAGATCATTAGCAGTAGAGGAATCATTTTCAATAGATTCAAGGACATCATTGGGAGCCAAAATACCTGAGTGAGTATGATCCTCCCCCGAGGAGTCTAGTGGCACTGGAGGTACAGCTTCCGGACTCTCCACAGCTCTTGAATTTGGTTGGCCTTTGCGACGACGAGAAAAAACACGAAAAGGCGGAGGGTCAGAGAGAGAGGGGAGCTGAACCAGTTTCTCCTCATGCCTACACTCCCCCTGAGGAGAAACAGGAAAGAAAGGCTCATCTTCAAAGAAAGAAACATCCATGGAGACATAGAATTTCCGAGAAACAGATCAAAATAACGGTATTCCTTTTGAGTGAAGAGTAACCAAGAAATATGCAAGAGATAGCACGAGAATCCAATTTACCACGGGTGGGAGTCCTCATGCCTACACTCCCCCTGAGGAGAAACAGGAAAGAAAGGCTCATCTTCAAAGAAAGAAACATTCATGGAGACATAGAATTTCCGAGAAACAGGATCAAAATAACGGTATTCCTTTTGAGTGAAGAGTAACCAAGAAATATGCAAGAGATAGCACGAGAATCCAATTTCCCACGGGTGGGAGACAGATTTTGGACAAAACACTGACAACCAAAGACACGAGGAGGAATAGAAAGAAGAGGAGCCTTAGGAAAGAGAAGTTGATGTGGGGCTTTGTACTCTAACCAACGAGAGGGCATACGGTTTATAAGGTAAGTGGAACAAAGAACAGCTTCAAGCCAAAAACGTTTGGGAACATTCATATGAAGAAGTAAACCCCGAGCCACTTCAAGGAGATGCCGGTTCTTCCGTTCGGCCACACCATTTTGTTGTGGCATGCGGGCACAAGAGCTACGGTGAAGGGAACCACGCGAAGCAAAAAACTCCGTGAGGTCACTATGAAAAAATTCTTTTGCATTGTCTGATTGAAAATTTTGAATTTCAGCTTGAAATTGAGTGAAGACCATCCGCTGGAAATCTTGAATGATTTTTGGTACTTCTTCCTTGGTTCGCATCGGGTATACCCAAGTATATCTAGAATAATCATCAATGAGGGTAATGAAATACTTGTAGCCACTCTCAGATGGTAAAGTAACAAGGCCCCATACATCAGAATGAACAATGTGAAAAGGAGATTTAGATTTACTATTTCTTTGAAGAAAATGAGTTCTACAATGTTTACTTAACTGACACGTTTGATAAGAAAAATCAGAAATAGGCATTGACTTAAACAGTTCTAGGAATACAACTTTCAAAGACTCAAAAGACAAATGACCAAGACAACAATGCCATAAATAGACTTTCTTCTTACAGGACTGACTCATAGACTTTGTAACATGAAGACCAGCCTTATTCTCCAGCATGTAAAGTCCATCAACCATACGTCCCCTACCAATCGTCCTCCCTGAGGCCAGATCCTGAATCACACAATGAGAAGGGAAAAAAGTCATTGAGCAATTCAAGGAATTAGTAACACTACTAACAGAGAACAAATTAATGGGAAATTTTGGAACATGAAGGACATCAGAAAGGGTAAGACCAAGAGGAAGAAAGAGAGTTCCTTGACCAGCTATGGAAGTGTATGATCCATCGGCTAATCTCACCTTGTCTCTTCCAAAAAGAGGGTGATAGGTTTAAAAGTAAGAGGACGTACCAGTCATGTGTTTTGACGCTCCAGAATCAATGATCCATGGAGAGTCAGGGGTGTGAGAAGCAACATGGAAAGCTGTGGCAGGGTTACCTGACATAGATGCAAATGAGATTGAGGGAGGAGCATCCATCTGACGAATTGCTCTACCATAGAGCTCTAAATGGTCACGGAAGGAATTCATAATATCCTCCCTCGGGTCAGATCCAGTGAGATGTGTTTGAGTCACAATAGAAATGGGAGGCTGATTCTCCCGAGTAACCATGTTGGCCATGTGATGTTTCTTTGTACCTTGCTGTCTGGACCTCTTATTCACCTCTGAACCTTGCTTCTTAGTCAGATCTTGAGCCCATTTTGGTTTCCATGAAAATCCCAACAAGTATCTTTGGTGTGTCGGGGTTTCTGGCAATGAGTGCACCACAATTTGTCCTTATCTTCTGTTTTTTTCTGGAGATCTCCTTTCCTAGAAGAAGATCCCACACCAGTAGAGACACCCCATTTTGCTACCAACACAACTGCATCCCCACCAGGGCTGTTCATCAAATTTCTTCTACTTTCTTCAAATTGTACAAAAGCATAGACTTCCTGAACTAATGGGAGATCCTTAGAGCTGAGAATCTGAACCCTGATAGATTCATACATAGGATTTAGACCATGTAAAAAGGCAAACACCCTTTGCTGGGAGACAAGTTGCTTGTACATTTTGGCATCCTCATCACACTTCCAATCCACACTCTGGTAATGATCCAACTCCTTCTAGACAGAGGTCAAGTCAGAGTAATAAACTGATAAACACCTCTCCCCCTGTCTACAAGTAGATGATGCTGCCTGCAATTGATAGATTTTGGCATAGTGTCGCAATTCTGAATATGTAGATCTTGCTTGTTCCCAGATTTCATTTGCAGTTCCAGCCCACATGAAATTCTTCCTTATTTGAGGTTGTATGGAGACCAAGAGCCAAGACATAACCATACTGTTCTCCTGATTCCATCTATCATATTCAGCATTCCCAGAGGATGGTTCTTTGATCCTCCCATTAATATAGCCTATCTTCCCCCTTGCAGTGATGTATAATTTGATCCCTCTTGACCACTCTAGGTAATTTAAACCATCAAGAGGGACAGCAGCAATAGGAAAGGATAGGTCACCCCCACCCATTCCATTCAGCATTGAGGAAACTCCAGATGTGGCTGAATCTTCACTGCCCATGATATCGGAATCAGCAACTAAATGAGTATTGTCGTATAAGGCTATTGCAGAAACAGGTCCTTCTAACCTACGGTTTCACTGGGAGCAAAGTCTGAACACTCCTGCTACAGTACTGGAACAAGTCCTAACCTACGGTTTCACTGAGAGCAAAGTCTGAACACTGCTGTTGCAGTACAGGAACAGGTCTGTATGACCTACGATTTTGTAGGAATCAAAAAGAAACACTGCAGTTGCAGTACATCACTAGGTCTGAATGACCTACAATTGAACAGAAGTCATATGACCTCCCAACAGAGTGAAAAAAAGAGGGTGAAGTTTACCACACACCTAATCAGTAGGCCTGATAGCCAACCAGTCAATGAGATCAACAGGGTAGCCGAACAGTCAATCAATAAGATTAATACAATATCAGCTTCAGGACATCAACAGTCCATAATACCAAAAAAAAAGCAGCTGAATACAGCTGCTTTGTTAAGGAATATAGTCAATCAACAACAGTCCATCAATCGGCTGAACAGTCAATCAGTAGGGCAGCCGAACAGTAGATGACCAGTACCTCTTTTAACTTCAGATGATAGTCTCTCTGTAAACCAGAACTCCCTCTACGAACCTCAAATGATAGCCTCTCTACAGTCGAGCAGACAAGGGGTACAACTTCTGGGCTGGAAGATGAAAAGTCTGTGTAACTTCTGGGTCGAACTGAGTACACCAGATTAGCAGTTCGATGGAGACAGCTCTGGGAGATGAAAAGTCTCTATAACTTCTAGGTCGAACTGAATACAACAGCTTAGCATTTCGAGGGATGCAGCTCTGGGAGATGGAGAGACCATCTGCACGACATTGAACAGCAGGTTTGCTTGACACCACCCTTCAGACCTGGACGACTTGCTCTGATACCATGTTGAGCAAGAGCAAAGAGAAGAGAGGAGAGGAGAGGAGAGGAGAGGAGAGAGGAGAGTCGAGTGGACTGATAACCCTCTAGAATACTGGGGGCGAATCTAAGAGATATTATTTATACTGGCCCAGTCGTACAATATAAAAATGGGAGAAATTACAACAGTACCCTTGTGGTACTAAACCTGAGTACAGAAAACAACTGTCAACAGACTCTTCTAAATAGATAAGTGCCAAAGACATAATCTGACAACCTAGAGATTTTTGTTCAACATTTTTGTATTTCCTAGTCTTTCTTTTTCTTACTTGCTTGAAATAAACTATCCAATATACATTACAAAATCTTATCTTTTTCTAATTGTAAATTCTCAAGTAAGAAAGCTAACATTTTCACATATGCCCTCTCCAAAGGTGGCATGAATTCCAATTCACAAAATATAACTTGTGTGGTGGTTATGGTTGACACTTAGCAAAAATCCAAAACCCATTTCTTCAGCTCACAAATTCAGCATTCTATGCTCACTAGATCCTGACTTCTACATCCATGCCTATGTTTATATGATACAAGTCCTGGGTGATTTTAGGTTTGAACTAGAATTAACAGTCAATACAGTTTCATTCTATATTCACAGCATTATTGAAGTGAAAAATAACATTATAAGGTATCTCGCAATAAACATTATTGAGAAACAACATGTTTAATAAAAATGAGTGTAGCTAAGTTGCAGATGTTGAGATGGACAAGTAGCAAGAATAGAAAGGACATAATCTGAATTCTGAAATAAATGCATTAGATAAGACTTAGGAGTAGATCTAAATAGCAACAAGATGAGGGGAAGTTGAATGAGATAGTCTGGTCATGTGCATAGACAACCAATGACCATACCAATTAAGAGTGACTTGGTGCAAGAAGAAGGCTCTAAAAGAGCAAGAGAAGACCCAAGAAAATTTGGTCTGAAGTGGTAAAAAATTATTTAAGGACTTACAATTTGACAGGAAACATGGATCTTGATAGAGCACAATGGTCGGCTAATTCCCTAGCTGACGGTTTAGCTAAACAAGGGGCAGAAAGGGACTCACTTTTTTGGGCCAAGCTGTAACTGTAGTGTGTTTTCTTTCTTTCTTTCTTTTCTTTTTCTTTTTTTCCTTTTCTTGAGGTTCTTTGTTGCTCTTGGAAGATAAGCGTGTTTGTCTTCCTTTTGTAAATCTTCTATTAATGAATTAATGAAAGTGTTATTGATCAAAAAAAAAAAAAGATAGAGCACAATGGTGGAACAGGATTGTATAGGTGACCCCAAATAGTTGGGATTAAGGATGAGTTGAATTAATGTATGGTTGATACAATAAAGTATGAGGTGAATTGATACAATAAAGTAGATTTACATTTATTCATTATAAAAAAGGAGATATTTGTACATGAGAGGGTGTATGGTTGATACACAGAAAAGAAGTGAGCTTCATCCATCGTATGCAAGAAATTAAGAAGGTATATAATTGTCAGTATACAAATCCTTCCTCCCACCCCATTCCAGCTCTTACAAGGCCATCTGCTATCGAATTATGATCCCTTAAATCCACATATTTTGGACAAGAAATGAGGCAAGTATTTCTCTAATTTCATTCAAACGGCAGGCC
This sequence comes from Nelumbo nucifera, assembly GCF_055504915.1. Taxonomy (NCBI): domain Eukaryota; kingdom Viridiplantae; phylum Streptophyta; class Magnoliopsida; order Proteales; family Nelumbonaceae; genus Nelumbo; species Nelumbo nucifera. The sequence continues at coordinate 58,407,209 of NC_142654.1, forward strand.
ACTACCAACTACTCCATTTAATTGTGTTGACCAAATCCCCCTAAGAGCTAAAGAAGAAGGTCTGAATCGTTTTGCTATTTAAACTAAGGTAAGAAGGGCAATTACCTCAGCCTTGTTAGAGGTGACATCAGCAAATAGGACCCTTAAAGGACCAAAAGAGACTTCCAATAGATTTGGTTAGGAAGCCACCCAGGATGTAACCTGAAAATATCCACAAGGTTTCTTTTGCATGTTTCCATAAGATAATCCTCTATATTACCTGGTTGCAAGCACCCAGGAATTTGAGATAAAGAGAAACTTTACACAATGCTTCAAAAGAGGATTCCTCTTGAGCTTTCCAGAATGTAGCAAAAATTCTATCCTCTTGTGTTTTCATTTTCGTTTTTCTCTAGAGAAAAGAATAAATGAATAGCCTACTAAATCAAAAGGGGAAAGAACTAATGAGGATTTCAATCACCAAAAAAGGTACCAGTTATGCACAAAAACAAATACACAGTGAGCAATAGATATCTACCATGATCTTAGACCGCTCTATAGATCATGATGGCTACTGACTGACTAAGTATATTAACCTGAGCAGAAGAATGTACTCCAATGCACATTAAAAACTTGCATCTTTGAACAACACTCCCTTTCTTTTAAATAAATTATAATTTTATATTTTCACCTTCACCATTTTTCGTACAGTTTAAGTAGTTATGCTCCCCAATGCAATTAAGCATTAACAAAATAATTATTTAAAAGCATCGGCAGCCTTTGAAGCCATCCCTTCCCAATCTGCAGTCATAAACATTGATGAAAGCCATAGTCGTCAGCTCAATTAGACCAAAACATGAATCAGAAATTGCTGGAGACATTCATACAGATTGATAGAGACATGACATACTACCCGTCAAATGATATATTGCCCAGCCTAAATATAAAAAAGAATGTCACAGTGATTCAGAACTCCCAGGACAATATTCAAACTGGCTTATCAGAATAGTCATAAAACAACAGAAAAATGAAAAACTGAATAATATTAGACCTCTTGATCACCTCTATAAAAGTTGTGCCCCAAACAAATACGTTGATGAGAAAATAGTATCAATTCTATTAAGCAATGTGAAAATAGTATCAATTATATGAAGCATATAATGAACTTAAATAAAAGAATTCCAACAGAAAATCTCCATATCAAATTACTCAGCAGATCTCGGAACAAACACAGCAAGTCAGAAGAAAAATACCACGAATTCCCGATGTATACTCCAACAGTACACATCAACAAGCCTGAAACATAAAACCTCCTCCGGCTACATAAACTCTCAGGATAAAAAGAATCACGAGGTAAAATAACGAAAAAACAAAGGAAAAAGAAATGGATTACACAGTAGAGGCAAAAGACGATTCTTATTAAATGTGAAAACCATCTTATGTACACATCAAATTTTGAGAAACAAATACACCCATCAAGGAAAATCAGCTAAGAACAGAAAAAGCAATAAAAAGGAATGTCGACGTACCTTCCTGAACTTCTTCCCCGGCCGCTCGCTCTCCAAAAACCTGAGAGAATTTCCATTCAAGGGGAGGCGGGGCCCCCACTATTCCATTCCCATGAGGGATCATCTTCAAAAATAAATTAGAACCCACCCTCAACATTCCGACGTCACCGATCAGATTCAGGAAAGGGAAGCCATCGGAATTTTCTTCAACAATAAACGGAACCCACCCTCAACATTCCAACGTCGCCGCATTCATACCAAAATGCAGCTACATAGTAATACAAATATCCCAATATTTGTTCTCTCTCTCTTTCTCAGTGTGTCTGCGCAGAGAACACTGGTTTAGGAAAGAGAGTGGAAGACGAAGACAATGATATAGCGGAAAAAAGAGGTATAATGGGGGAACTGAATTCATGGAAGCGGGTTTGCCACTCCTGTCGTTTAGTGAGCTTCCCTAGACGACTTGGGAATCTTCCACGTGGCAAAGTAAGTTGGAGTATAAAAAGAAGTCTCCAAATCGAGATCCCCTCCAACAGCTTGCCACGTGTCTAACATAAGTATCCTAAATTTGGAAAACTAAAAACCTTATGCCACTAATTCCATCATTGGTGAAAAGTGAAAACCATGAATACAAGGTGGAATGTCCAACCCATAGTCCATGACTGCACGCCATTCTTAAATTCTAAAGGAAATGGAGTGGGTCCCTATATTTTGTTGTGAAATGTTGGGTCAAGCCAGGCTTAGATTACCCCAAAGCCTCAACCCAAGCTCAATTTGGAGCCCCAAAACTTAAGACTCAGTTTGGAACAAATATATAGTGTAATTATATACAAAATAATACAAAATATAAGTACTCTACAAATTTAAACGCTTAATTATTGTGCTACTAGGGTTGTCAATGGATTGGATATTGGTCTAATCTAACCCGGTCTAGTATGAACCCATTACAAATAGATCAGGTCCAATCCAATCCGATGAATACTTTAGAAGTTTGGATCATCTAAAATGTTAAAATTAGTTTTAATTTAAATTGGGTCCAATCCAAACTTGGGCAATTGACACTTGTACTTTTATCTTATGTTAATGGATTGGATATTGATTCAATTTAACCCAGTTCGGTTTAAATCTATCACAAATGGATCAGGTTCAATCCAATTTAATAAATACTTTGGACTATTAAGTCTAGATTGATTCAAATCTTACATTATTGATCCATCTAATCCATTCAAACTGATTTTGATTGAGATGAATCTAACTCAAATCCAGTCCATTGACACCCCAACTCAAATTCAGATGATTTTTTTCCTTCTATGATAACACATCTTAAAGAGTTTGGGACATCTCTCTTTCTGTCCTTTCAACCCAAACTTAGAAACGAAAATGGGGACATGAGATGATCATTCAGTCAGTTATTAATGGACAATAATAGCTTACAATCTAAGGTTAAAACACACCAATATTTCCAAACTTCCCACGCTTAATTAGTAATGGTGCATTCTACAATAAAAGAACGCTTATCACATAGAAATGAGGCAGTCAATCACTCATGAAGGGATACATGGCCTAAATAAAATGGCAATTGATTTTTGATCCGCACTATATGTCATACCCTAACAATAGCATTACTTATCTATCAAAAAGAAAACAATAGACTTCCTTCCCCTAACGTACATTACTTCTCTTTCCATCTCTTTGTTATTACTATTACGAGCCAACTTTGGGAAAAATCAACTTGAGCTTATAACCAACTACTCAGTTATTGATAGGTTCTCTCACTCGTTGGAATAGAGACCTAAGATCAAATCCCGCCGCCACCAGGGTTGGGGATTGAGGGAGGGCGATGGGCTACCCCATTGTGTATTGCCATGAAAAAAATAAAAAAGAAAAACTTAGGTCCTGTTTGCTTTGTCTTTTCACACAGTCTTTCGGCTCTTTATAAGTCGAACAGATCGCACCAGTCTTTTTCCATTTGATTCATAATAGATTTAACCCATTTTGGAGGTTTTGGTGTCTTTCTCACTTTATTCTCATACGAAAAGGTGTACAGTAGCCAAACTAACTTAGGGTTACTCAGATCTTCATGCAAAAGCTCAATACATTTTTTAACGGTCAGAACTACTAGAAGATCTTTCCAAAAAAACTTGTCAAACGACCCTTTAACTCATAAGCCATGGTGTCCAACTTTAGAGGACAAATAAAGCAACCCATACATACATTGAAAAATAGAAAGAAAACAACTAAAAATTTAATGTAAATATTTATCTTATACATTATATCATATCTAATTAGAAAATTAGGTTATTACTCAATGCTGATTCCTGACTACCAAGTGGTTGCTATCAGAAATTGCATTTAATCTTAAAAAAAAGAAAACAAGTTTCAATTGAACGGGCCAAACCCCATTCAAGGTCATATAGCCAAGCAAGTTTCAAGTTAAAGTTTGGGCTTTGCTCCTATATATATAATCCAAGCTTCTAAACCAAGTGTGGGTCCATGTGTTTCTCTCTATATCTTCTGTCACATATATTGCATTCTTTTACCCAATTGTAGGGGGTGGCAATGAGTTGAGCTTTTCACGAGCTGTTTGAACTCGACTCGTGAAAAGCTCGGCTCAACTCGGTTGAAACCGAGCTCGAGCCCAATTCAGTGGCTCGATTGTGAAACAAGCCAAGCTAGAGCCTACTAGAGCTCGGCTCGTGAGGCTCGCGAGCCGGCTCGAATATATATAATAAAATTATAGAAAATAATATATATAATAAAAATATTATAATTATTAATTATTATAATTCTTAATTTTTTAAATATCAAATAAAAAAATTATTTTTATATATAATTTTCTATTTTTATAAAATATTTTTCTTAAAATCGAGCTCAAGCCAAGCCAAGCTTGAGCTCAAGCTCGAGCCTTGTAGAATAGTCTCAAGCTGAGCTCAAGCCTAGTACTATTCGGCACGGCTCAGCTCAAATCCACTTCTACCCAATTGGCACAAATCTTTTTTAAACCATCATAAAATTGGGTTCAAACAAAGAAATAATAAAATTTACCGGGTGGCTGAAATTGTCGCTCCACATTATTCTCATAATAGAGACAAACTGGGTAATTTGACTCGTACTTTGATAAAAGCTAAATTTAAAAGATAGAGGATAAAGCAACTGCAAATTTGCAGCTGGTAAACCCTATCTTATATGCATACTTGCAAAGAGAATTAAAAATCTTATCCTATCTTCAGTTTCTTTTTTCTTTATGGCAGTGCAAATGATTTGAGTGTTAATTTTGACCTATTTTTGTTTCAAATTTTAGCTTATTTTGTTTGATTGCAGTACAAATGAAGTAAATTAAGATATGAAACAAAATAAAATAAAATCCGTAACAAAATTAAACAAGAATTTGCATTCCCATGCATTTGCATTAGTGCAAATAAATTTGCACTGCAACTAAACACAACTTTATCTATTTTTTAGCCCCAAACTTTATTTAGGTAGGGGTGAGCATTATTAGATTAAAACCAAATAACTGAACCAAAAATTTTGGTTTCAATTTTTTTTGGTTTTTGATTAAATCGATTCGGTTTTTCAGTTTTTGGCTATTTCGGTTTTCGGATTCAGTTTTTGGAATTAGAATTTCGGTTAACTGAACTTTTTATTATTATATGTAATATATAATATATACATAATAGAGTATATATTATTAAAAATCGGGTTTAACTGAAAACCAAACCGAAAATTTTGGTTTTAGTTATTTCGATTTTTCTAAATTTTCGTTTTGGTTCGGTTTTTATTTTTTTAATTCGGGTTTTAAATTTTTGGTTTATTTGATTCGGTTTTTAACCGAATAAACTAAATGCTTACCCCTAATTTCAGGTGGAGGGGCGACCACCTTAAATTTTGTTAATAACAAAATTTGAAATAACAAACTTGCCCCAAAAGCCAAGCAAACAAAGATCTCCCTCACCATCTCCAATCTCCCCCCCCCCCCCCTCCCGAAAAAAAAAGGAAAAGAAAAATGCGTTGCATAACAAAGGAATCTAATAATCTAAACAATTTTGAGAAATCGGTAAATCAAAATAATCTTTCTGAATAAGTCTTGCTAAATCAAATTACCCTCAAAAACCGTGAGATTATCCTATATTCAATTAGGGAAATTGTCTAAAACTCGCCATGAGTTTTCAACATTTCTCTTAAACTCACCACAACTTTTCAAAACGTCTAAAACTCACCATGGTAGTAAGTTTTTATTTTCCAAAACTCACCTTTCGTTAGTGCACTGTTAATGCTTTTTAACAGAGGTGTCCATGTTAGCATAAATAACAATTTTCATGACCAAATTACCCTTGAATTGTGAGTTAGAGGAAAAATGGTCTTTTCGGTTTTCAATTTTCTTTTTTTTTGTATTTTTAGTGTTTTGTTATAATTTCTGTTTTGTATTTTTTGTATTTATTTACAATTTTCTGTGTTTTTCTATAATTTTTGGTGTTTCTTCTACAATTTTTATTTTCTGATTTTGTTTTTCAATTTCTATAGTTTTTATCATTTGAAAATAATATTTTATTTTTTTTCAATTTCTATAATTTTTTATATTTTTTTTGTAATTTCTATGTTTTTATGTATTTTATATTTGAAAACATTTTTTTTGAACTTTTCCTTTTTTCATGTCTAAATATTAAAATGGTAATATATTAACACCCGTTAATTTATTTGTATATATTTTCTATTTTTCTATGAAGATTAAAATGGTAATATATTAACATTTGTTAGTTTATTTAATGTCAAGTTAGTGACATGGTGAGTTTTAGACATTTAGAAAAGTTGTGGTGAGTTTAAGAGAAATGCTGAAAACTCATGGTGAGTTTTAGATAATTTCTCATTCAATTATTGTATAAATTTTAATTGCATAAATAATAAAGTTGTCTTTGTAGATTGCCTTGCCAAATATTAAATGAAAGCATATATTTTGCAATATATCGTTTGGTACAAAAATAGAAAATAATGATTAAAAGAAAGCCACCCCAAGTGACCTTTTTCTCTACGAAAGACAATGCTTGTCGTTTATGTTAGTTGCTTGAATCATTATTTTAATGTCACACTAGCGGGGACCGGTGCGATGCACAAGATTAATTAAGCAAAAGCTAAATAATAGAAAGGGACATTTACTAAAATACCCCTTATAGTTTATTGAATTTACTAAAATCCACCCTATAGTTAAAATTTTACTAAAACACCACTAATAATTTGCAATGGATTTAATCAATCTTCCATTAGATGATAGTGGAAATGATAGTGTTGACCCTAATGTTTATTTAAATAAATTTAATCAAAAGAAAGTAAAAATAAAAATACCATTTTTGCCCTTTATAAGACACATGCAACCACTTTATTGGCTATATTTGATAATTTTGTTTTCTGTACAAAAAAAAAGTGTTAAGGGTATTTTTGGAATAAAAAAAATCATGGGCCTAATGGCAAAACAAACACTCCTTAATGAAAGGAAGTAAATGAGTTATAAAATATATGGGATGTTTTAATAAAATGAAAACTATAATGTAGGTTTAAGAATATGTAAAACTATAAGATGTGTTCTAGTAAATGACCCTAATAGAATCACATAAGAGTATACAATTGTTTTATATTTTCAACTTTTTAAATAATAAATAATTATTCATATTTTATATACTACTTTTAATAATTTTTATAATATAAAAATAACAACAATTAATTTCAATTATGTTCATTCATCAAACTGATGAAACCGATCAACTCGGTTCGAGTTGGTCGGTTTTCTAGTATTTTAGGTCGGCTTTTGTTCAAAATTTTCCCAATTCGACAAAGTTGGATTAATTTCACTTTGGCCATTTGTAAACCAACCAAAATTGAACGACCTAACCATGGATATATATTAATATTTTAAATATAATTTTTAATATAAAAAAGTGAGAAATTTCCCATATTTCTTAGTCTAAAATATTTTACATCATAAGTCTAATTTTTAATAATTGTACTATAATTTTTAAGTTTAAATCTTTTGAACCGACTGACCAAACCAAAAACTCAACCCAAATCAATACAACCTAAGTGGGTCAATTTTCACAAAACGTCAGTTGGTTTCAGCTAACCAACTCCCTAACATGACGGGGTCAATTTGTTTGGCGAAATAGCCTATGACCGAACCGAACTAACTCATGAACACTCATAATTTCAACTAAATTAATAGTCTCATCTCTGATAAATAACAATAGTTTAATCTCCAATAATTATTAAAAATTTATAGTAAAAATACACAATTATTGAAAATATATTGATAATGAAAAAAATGAAATAATTACAAAAATATAACAAGTACTAAAAATACATTAACTTAATCAATAAATAATATAATCTCAAAAAATAGTTAAATCTCTAATAAATATTAATCAATAAGTTATAAGAAAAATACAATAAGTACAATAAATTAAATTTAAAAAATTCACTAATAGTAGTTTAATCTCCAATAATGATTGGAAGTTTTCTATTAAATAACAAAACAAAATAAATTTATACATAAAATACATTTATCACAAAAACAATAAAGAATTACTAAAATACAATAAATATTAATTTTATTATATATAATTACATAATAAATACAGATTAAGAGTTTAAAATTATTATTAATAAATATTCATTTTTTTGAAAGTTATTTTCTCGAATTGTTACTTGATATAAGTGAAATTAGTTATTTACAATATCATGTAAAGATATTAAATTATTATTAATTTCAATATTATGTTATAATTATTTTTCTACTTTTTAGAAATTTTTTAAATTTATTACATAATTTCTTTATTTTAACTATTTAAAATCTAGTTATGTTAAATATTTTGTTATTTAACATACCCATTTATTTAAATACTTAAATAATATGTAAAATATTTAAATTTAGAATATTAGTTATTTATGGAATTTAATTATCCATAAAATCATAATTTATACTATTATTACATAATTTCATTATTAATTTTGTAATATATTAAATTATTATTAATTAAAATATTATGTTATAATTATTTTTATGCTTTAAAGAAAATTTTTAAATTTATTACATAAATTCGTTATTTTAACTATTTAAAATCTAGTTATGATAAATATCTAGTTATTTAAATATTTAAATAGTCTATGAAATATTTAAAAATTTTGTTATTTGAATTTTATTTATTTATAGATATTACATATTATTAAGTGTTTGAAAAACATTTAAATTGATGATCCAAATAAGCATAATTTAAATTGTTAGTACATAATTTCATGATATATTTTGTAAAAATATAAAATTATTTATTAGATAATTTCGTTATTTTAACTATTTAAAATATAGTTATGATAAATATTTAGTTATTTAAATATTTAAATAATTTGTAAAATATGTATTTTTTATTATTTTTTTAAAGCTATTACATATTATTAAATATTTGAAAAGCATTTAAATTGATAATCTGGAAAAACGTAATTTAAATTGTTAGTACATAATTTCGTGATATATTTTGTAAAAACATAAAATTATTTTTTGTGTTTTTTATAAATATTTTAAAGTTGTTATATAATTTTGTTAGAATATTTAAATAGTTATTAGATTTTTTAATCCAAACTTTCTTTAGATAGATATAGATAAAAATTAGGGGAGAGGATAAATAGGAATTATAGATAATTTAGAAGATAAATAGGAATTAGACATAATTCTAGAGAAAGTGGGGGAGGTAGTTTATGATAAATTTTTGGAGAAGAGATTTAGGTTATTGGGAAAGTACATCTAATTGGTTGTTTCAAAAATGACATGGAATAAAAAAACAAAAAATTCAAAAAAAGGAGAAAATTTCTTGACCGCTTTGATTTAATATATATATATATATATATATATCTATATCTATCTATCTATATAGATAGATAGATAGATAGATAGATAGATAGATAGAGATACTTGTTAGTTGCTACCTCTAAGTAGGATACAGTGTTGAGATTGTAAATGTAGATTGCATATTGTATTCACGTGGCTATCTGTACTTACACAATAGTGTGTTCCTTTTGAGTAGAGGTGTAGAACGGGTTGTGTAGGGCCAGCTAGCCCGTGGCTTGCCTGTAGAAAAATAATTTAATTGCAAACAACTCTTTTTCCCTTCTTTTAAACCTCCTCTATTTTAAATAGCTACAATAGCTAAAGTATTTTCTATATTTTTAGCAAACAACTCTTTTTCCCTTCTCCTAAACCTCCTTTATTTTAAATATTTTCTAAATCGGGCTAGTCAACTTAGTGGCCTTCTTTTTCTTTCCCCTAGTATTAGTACTAGGGGTGGAAGTTCCATCAATATCATAGCATCCATATCGGTGCTAATACTACCATGCTGCGACTGAATATTGTCGACATTGAACGTGTTGAGGAATTGGTTTTGAGAGGAGCATACCATTTTTTTAAATTCTAAAAAATAAAAATTAATTTAATTGCACTTACCCAAATTGCCTGTTCGGAATCCCAACTTGATTTCAACGGTTGAACCCTTTCAACTCCAAGAGTCCAAGCCTCCCAAATTGCTAACTTGAGAGTTGAGATACTTGAGCTGTTGAGCAAGCATTCTTTTTGTTGAAACTTCAATAAAGTTGAAAATTGGAGAATCAGAGAATGTATGAGAGATTGAGACTTGAGAGAGTATGAGAACTAGAAAAGAGATTAAGAGAATTGTTGAATTGGTGTGATGAGAATGGTGGAGGATAGGGCTATTTATAAGATTTGAAAATTGTTGAAATATTAGTTTTACCTCTTATGTTTGTATTCTGCTGAGTTAGGGTCCGTTTGGACTAGTTAAAGCAGTTTTTTTCTTTTGTTTTTTATGTTGTAACTTAAGTAGGGGCACAAGGGTCATTCCTTTCTAATTATGGTTGCCCTATATATATTAATATAAATTGGCGCCACTAGGATCAGTAGTTAACTCCAAATCTCTCTCTTCTCTCCTCTCTTCCTCTTTTCTTGTCTCTTCTCCTTTGTTCGGCTGTTAATATGGTATCAAAGCAATTCTGCTAGGCCTATGAGCCAAACAAGTTTCAACCTGCTGTCTTCTTCAACTGAGGTCAAAAGTACAAACCTACGACTAGTACGAATTTTTTTAGTATTTTTTTTTTACCTTGGTTGTGTACCAAGAAGATACTATACGAATCTAGACTACTGAATGTCTTATGAGAAGTTGTGAGGTTTGAACCTCTTTTTTTATGGATCGTGTGATCCCATATCTGAGAATTCAGATCTATAGGTCGTGGTTGACTTGATATTTTACCTCTTGTGGTGTAATTGTACTAGTTTATGATCCCTCATAGCAGTCGATGTGTTTGGGTGGTTTGGAAGTTGGTGGAGTGTGACTACTAGGTCAGTTCAGCACTAAGATCACCCTAAAATCTTGCATTTTTTTTGGACAATCTAAGCTAGTTTGTGGTTAGATTGAGTCCAGATTGCAGTGTGTGCATATGGGTTTCATCCTTGGTGTGTTTCTAGGACTGTTTTTGGTGATAGGAGGAATCATAAGGTGTGTGTAAGGTTTGAAAGGTGTTTGAATCATGTCCTCTGAGAATTCTGCAACTTTAGGAATTTTACAAGGTCAAAATGGAATGAGTGAGGGGAATTAAACTTTATATTACTACTAGAGGAAAAATTTGGTATATTAATGGTAAAGTCAAGGAACCAAAGATTGGTAGTGCTGAACATGACAGATGGGACCAAGAAAATAGTATGATAATGTCACGACTCTTGGTTTCCATGCTGCCACAAGTAAGGAAGACTTTTATGTGGGCTGAAATAGCTTGTGAAATATGGGAACAAGCAAAATTTATCTATTTAGAGCAGAGACACTATGCAAAGATATATCAATTACAAGCTGAATCCTCCACTTGCAAGCAGAGGAAGAGGAGTCTCTCAGTGTACTATTCAGATCTCATATCAATTTGGAAGGAACTGAATCATTATCAAATTGTGAATTGGAAGTGTGATGAGGATGCAAAGGCCTACAAATCACTTGTTTCCTGGCAACGGGTGTTTGCTTTTCATTTGGGGCTGAATCCTACATATGAATCTATGAAGGTACAAATCTTAGGAAGTAAGAACCTACCTTCAATTCAAGAAGTTTATGCCCTAGTTCAGTCTGAAGAGAGTAGAACAAGTGTGATGAATTGTACAGAAGGGGAACCAATTGCACTAATTGTTCGAGGGGGTACAAGTTCAAATGTTGGAGGTTCTTTTAAAAAGGGTGATTCACAGAAGAGAGTGGATGACAAAGACAAAATTCGGTGCACTCACTGTCAAAAGACTAGGCACACTAGAGACACATGTTGGGATCTTCATGGCAAGCCTAAATGGGTTCAAGAACTGAGTAAGAAGCCAACCCAGCAAAGTCAAAAGAAATATAACTCAGTAAATGTGGCATCTCAAGAGACTAGTCCCATGGTACCCCAAGAGCGGCACTCTAGTTTTGACCCCAAGGAAGAAATCATCAACTCCTTTCATGACCATTTGGAATTATATGGAAAGACACTTTGCTAGATGAATTCTGGCCCTACTCCTTCTACCTCTTGTGTGTCTACATCAGGTAACACTACCATGGCTTTCCATGCGTCATCTCATACATATGATTCCCCTTGGATAATTGACTCTGGAGCCTCAAACCACATGACTAGTAAGTCAAATTTATTTCAGACGTATAACCTCCTCTCTGGGAGAGATAAGGTGAGACTAGCTGATGGATATTTTTCCACCATAGTCGGTTAAGGAACCATCTCCCTTCCTCTTGGTCTTACCCTCTCTAATGTGTTGCATGTTCCTAAATGACCTATCAATTTACTTTCCATTAGCAGTATTACTCATTCATTGAATTGTTCAATGACCTTCTTTCATTCTTTGTGTGTGTTTCAGTATTTGACCTCGAGGGAGATGATTGGCAGAGGAAGCATGGTGGATGGCCTCTACGTGTTGGAGAATAAAGCCAGTCTTGTGGCTACAGAGTCCTTAAGTTCATCTAGTGAGAGTCATGCCTACTTGTGGCATAATCATCTTGCTCACCTTTTATTTGAGTCTTTAAAAATTATGTTTCTTGAGTTGTTTAAGTCTTTGTTAGTTAGTAAACTACAGTGTCAAATGTGTTAATTGAGCAAACATTGTAGAAATAAAAGATCTGAGTTTCCTTTTCATATTGTCTATTCTAATGTTTGGGGCCCTATTTCTCTACCTACTGAGACTAGATATAAATATTTCATTACTTTGATCAATGACTACTCTAGATATATGTGGGTGTATCCTATGCGATTTAGAGATGAAGTTCCAATGATCGTGAAAGACTTTCAATGAATGGTTTTTGATGGTGCGCAATCATGTCACTCCTAGCTGGCACTTGCGTGGCTCCTGAAAGGCACCTGAGATGGAGAAGATGAGGGATCCCCGGGGGCTTGCCCGATGGGAACACTCAGACGCTTAAGTTAGAGTTCTATAAAAGATGCAAAGAGAGGAAGAAAGCTAAGAGTGCAGATAGCGCGAGTATCAGAAAGTTACCTCTGTCCTTTGGGGTTGGGCTACTTATAACAGAACTCTGTTGAATCAGGCCCACTTGCCTCTGACAGGGCAGGTATAACTGCCACTGCCATCCTGCCGCAGCCGTTACAGCCAGGGCTGAGGTGGCATGCGCGGGGCCGTCATTGCAGGGTACGTACCTGTCAAGTGTAAGACACCTTCTAAAGGTGGTGGACACAACACTGTCTGACGAGAGACGTGGTTGCAGTCTCCAGGTTTGTCAGGTACGGTGGTTGGGCAGGAGGCCTTCCTGTGATGTGCCGAACTGCTCTTCTGCGAGCTACCCTATACCGAGCTACCCTACAAGTGGCGAGCTGCCTGTGGCAAGCTACACCTAGCTGTCTGGCCCGAGGTGTCTCTACCATGGGGTATCTAGAGGTGGATCAGGGTGTTCCTGTTTGGGAGTGGCCTAAAATCCACAAGGAGGAGCTCGGGCGTTAGGAAAGGTCAGGGGGCCCCAAGCTCGGAGGTAGCTCGGAGTGCCTCAGCCTTGGGAAGGAGGTGCAAGCCAGGCGGCTCTCGGCGAGTAGCCTAACCCGCTGAGTTGCCAGACTAAACTCGGTGAGCCCTTCCCACCGAGTTGCGGTTGCACTTGCTGTGCTGTCACGCTGAGTTATCGCTTAAGCAAGGTCATGCCCACGTGTACCCGTGCTACAAGGTCGGGCCAAATCACCCTCCATCAATTGCCCCCCACTCCCCGTGCTGGCGGTGCTGACCCAGTACGGGGAGTTCATGATGCGCCGGGTGGATTTGACTTCGGTACTCGTGCCACTCCATCGTGCGCTTCGCCTAGTTGGACCGGTCCAGTGCCCGGCTCGATCAAAAGAAACCCGGGTCGCGTTCAGTTTACGCGTGGACATCATGCGATTTGGACTTCGCGGATGCCAAAAAATGCGCTAAACTAATTTTGCCTCGAGGAGCCCATAGCCGTTTTCTTTAAGAGCCGTTGGATCATCTCAATCTCGACCGTTAACACCCAAATGCGGTGGCTATAAACAGTGGAGGTGTATACATATGAAAGTGGAGGTGTATACATATGCTGGTTAGGCCCGTTTCCTTTGAAGCTGCAAAAAGAATCCTTAGATACCTCAAGAAGTTCCCAGGAGTTGGTTTGCTTTTCCAGAAACATGGGCATTTGAAAGTGGAGGTGTATACATATGCTGATTAGGCATGAACAATCGATGACAGAAAATCTATTAGTGGGTATTGTACCTTTGTGGGAGGAAACCTAGTCACCTAGAGAAGTAAGAAGCAAAGTGTGGTGGCTAGATACAGTGCTAAGGCAGAATACAAAGCTATATCTCATGGGGTTGCTGAAATGTTGTAGATAAAAAACTTGTTAGGAGAGCTGGGTTTTGCAGTTAATAAACCTATGTCACTCTACTATGACAACAAAGCTGCTACCAATATTGCAGCTAACCCAATCCTCCATGATAGAACAAAACATATTGAAGTGGACAAGTACTTTATTAGAGAAAAACTTGTTAGCGAAGAAGTGTGCACTCCTTATGTCAATTCAGAGGAACAACTTGCAGACATCTTCACTAAGGACTTTCATCATGTGCAGCATAATAATTTGTGTGATAAGTTGGGCATGATTGACATCCATATCCCAACTTGAGGGGGAGTGTTAGAATGTTAGTTTTATCTCTTATGTTCGTATTCTACTGAGTTAGGGTCCGTTTGGACTAGTTAAACCAAATTTTTTTTTTTATTTTTTATGCTGTAACTTAAGTAGGGGCATAAGGGTCCTTTCCCTTCTAATTATGGTCGCCCTATATATGTTAATATAAACTGGCGTCGCCAGGATCAGTAGTTGACTCCAAATCTCTCTCTTCTCTTCTCTCTTCTCTCCTCTCTTCCTCTTCCCTTCTCCTTCCTCTCTTCTGCTTTGTTCGGTTGTTAATAAAAATAACTCAATTGCTTAAAATACCCTAAAAACTAGCCATTTTTTAGTTGTTGGGAGGGGTATTTTGGTCATTGTAAAGCTATATATCACTTTACCCAAAATGCCCCCAAACTAGCTGTTATATAGCTCTTGGGGATATTTTTGTAAAACCCCTCAATGGCTAGTTCATCTGACGGGTCGAGTGTGGCCCGCTATGGGCCTGCGGGCCGTGCCGCTTGTTGTGCCATGGACTGGCCCAAATTTGGGCTGGGCTGCAAGCAACACGACCCGATTTATACCTATACTGATGGAGGGTGATTTGGCCCGACCTCATAATAAGGGGACACATGGACATGACTTGACATAAGTAACAACTCAACATAACGAGCTCGGTACAACTCAGCGTAACGAACTCGCTATAACCCAGCCTGACAGCTCGCCAGAAGTGGCAGATCGCTACAAGATGGTACTTCGATACCCCGAGCTAAGACTCCCAAATAGGGAGCACCCCGAGCTAGGATTCCCAAGTAGGGAGCATTCCGAACTGAAGACACCTCGGGTTAAGCTCGTCAGCCCCCTAAGTAGGATAAGCTCGCTCCTGCCTAAACTCAAGTAGGCTACCTCAGAGACCCGCCCTGGAGAAGCACCTCGGCACATCACCAGCAGCTCGGTGTAAGGTAGCTCGCTGCAGGGCAGCTCGGCGTATCGTAGGAGATTTTCTACCTAAAAACCGTACCTGTCAGACTGTACCCACGTCTCTCGCTTGGCGGCGTCGTGCCTGCCAACCCCGAAGGTTGTTTCTTGTCTGGCAGGACTATACTCTGCAGCGATCACCTTTGTCCACCAGCACAACTCTGACAAATAACAGCCAGCCACTCTAAGCCGTTATTTGACAACAGATCACCGCAACCGAGATTCGGAGGCGGTTGCACCTGACATGTCAGAAGACCAGTATATAAGGACCCCGACCCCAGGGGCGAAGGTATTGCGTGATCATCACTCTAGCTCTTTGATTTCTCTGCAACTCTCTCTTTTGCTCTCCCAGCTTGCTAACTTAATTGTCGGAGTGTTCCCGCTAGGTGAGCCCCCGGGGCCCTTCATCTTCTTCCTCACAGGTGTCTCTCGTCCGTCGCCAGCTAGGAGCTCAGCCACTTCCAGCTAGGAGTGACCAGATCACGCACCATCAATTGGCGTCGTTTGTGGGAAACACTTCGAAAAGCATTTTTCCACCAATCCTTTCAAGTTCAATTTTCGTGGCTTCCTCCAGCAACGCCGGACGCAGTGCATATGTGAATGCTTCCGGGGAGCAACCTCAACTCCCGACGGTGTGCATCGGTCAGTTTACCCTACCTCTCTCTGTGAATGGGGTCTCGACTCTAAATGTGCCTCAGATCATGGCACCAGTGAGTGGTCCGCTCCCCTCCACAGTAGGAACAAGCTTCGCCGAACCGTCTGTCCCCCTGGTAGCTGGATAGAACCAACTTGAAGACCTGATGCACTGCATGCAAGCCATACAAGCTCAAATGCAGCAAGTCCAGCAGCTTCAATTGTATCAGCAACAAGCACTGCACCATGTTTATCAGCAGCAATACTAGCAGCAATTCCCGTTATTGCCTCTAAACCAGCAGCCGGTTCCACCTCGGCATCCGGCCGCACAGCAAGCCAAGCCTCGTCGTCAAAGCGAACACCCTTCTCGCCATGGAGAGACCTCCCAGGCCCAGAATCCTCTTAGGAGCCAGGTCTCGTCCCACGGCAGGAGGGAGAAACCTGTTACTCCCATCTCGCTGCGCGTGGTCAGGTCGGGAGGTTCTCGGCCTACCAGGCCCGCATCACCTCGGTTTTCAGAGTTTGAAATCCCACTTGTAGAAAACCGGTTTGAGGTCCTGGCCGCAGACTGTAGACAAGGTCCCTCAATCCACAGCTATCGCTAGTAGTCTGAGCCACTCCCCGCGAGAACTATGCCTGACAACACAGAGGCCGGCAACACCAATGTGGAGCCAACAAAGAAGCAACGGAGACGCCGAGCTACAGCCCAAAACGTGCCCGAACTCCTCAAAGGCAAGGAAGAAGTGAGCTCGGGAGCCGTGAAAGCCACTCCGCTCCTCTTTGTGTCATCCCCCTGTCTCCCGAACTCCTGGCTGTCCCGATGCCAAAAGATTTCAAGGTACCTCCCTTGGACAAGTATGATGGATCATTCGATCCGAACGATCACGTAGATTCCTTTCAGTCATAGATGCATTTAGCCAGGGTAGGTGAGTCTTGCATGTGTGTAACTTTCTCTACTACGTTTAAGGGGGTAGCTCGCACATGGTATAGAAACCTCGTGCCCGGGACTATCAAAAGTTGGGCGCAGTTTGTACAGATTTTTACCTCGCACTTCATCACTAGTAAGAGGTGCCCGAGGTCCCAGGAAAGCCTCCTCGGCATTGTCTAAAGAGAAGGAGAATCTATCCGTAGCTACATCAAGAGGTTCAATGATGCATGTTTGCAGATACTTGATCTAGACCCCGTAGTGAGACTCACAACAACCAAAAGAGGCATAACGCATAAAGAGTTCAAGTGGCACGTGGTTGCCAACAAGCCCAAAGATGTAACCGAATTCCTCAAGCTCGCGGACCAGTTCATCGGAACAGAGGAGGAGATGAAACCGAAAAATGAGAACCCACCAGAGAAGAGGAAAAGAGAAGGTGAGACCTAAACTAACGGGGACAGTAAGAGGAAAAAAGAACCAGCTCGGGGAGGGAAGCCAGACTAGTCTTTCCAAGCTCCTCCAGTTGAAAGGACAAGCTACACGCCCTTGAACGCGAAGCGAGCAGAAATCCTCATGGCAATCAAGGACGCGTCTTATGTGAAGTGGCCACCTCGGATGAGAGGTGATCCAAATACTAGGAATAAAAATTTGTATTGCCATTTTCATAGAGATCATGGTCATAGCACCGAAAGTTGTAAAAACCTCCGTGATGAGATAGAAGAACTCATCTGTCGCAGGTATTTGAGAAATTTTGTACAAAGTGATGATAAAACAGGACGGCAGGGGGAGCAAGGCAGAGATGCTCCAGAGTCCAGCCACAGGCAAAATGAGCAGCTGCAGAGGCAGTTGCCCGAAGAGAGGCCAGTTCAGGGAACAATCCAAATGATCACCGGCGGGTCGATCGTCGCGGGCTGCACCTCAGCTGCATCAAGGACCTTGGCTCACGAGATCGAAAGAGAAGAGCGGAATCCCCCGAAGCGGCGAAGGAAAGAGGAACCGCTTTTCTTCACCGAAGATGATGCGTGCGGAGTACAGTACCCCCACGATGACGCGCTCGTTGTAAAGATGAGAATCAATGATTTCGAGGTAAGGCGTGTCCTCGTCGACTCCGATAGTTCGGCGGATATACTCTTCAAGGCCGCGTTTGACAAACTTCAGCTTCGGGAGAGCGTTCTGAAGCCCACGAACACTCCCCTGGTGGGCTTCAGCGGAGAGGAAGTCAGGCCCCTAGGGAAACTTACAGTATCTGTGGAGGTTGGCGCATGGCCTAGTATTGTGAGATTCGACCACACTTTTCTAGTGGTCATGACCCCCTCCCCGTACAATGCCATAATAGGTTAGCCAATCACCCACGCTTTATGTGCAGTGGTGTCCACCTATTACTTGGCTATGAAGTTCCCGACGGACTTCGGAGTAGGGGTAGTGCGGGGCGACCGGCTCGAGTCTCGCAAATGCTATGTCGCCGCCCTGAAAGGGAAAGCCAAGGTGGCCGACGACCTCGAGTTGGAGCGATCTGCGGAGTAGCATGAAGAGCGAGCTGCGCCCATAGAAGAGACAGTCGCTGTACCTACTTTGATAGATGATCTAGCTCAGACTCTCTAGATCGGTGCTTCAATTGAGGAGCCTCTACGATCTCAGCTGGTAAGCTTTCTACTTAAAAATTTAGATGTTTTTGCATGGTCCACGACAGAGATGCCCGACATAGACCCCAGAGTCATTACTTACAAACTGAACACTGATCCTGTAGTTAGGCCCGTTAGACAAAAGAAACGCAACCTAGCCCCAGAGCGTTGGAGAGCAGTCGACGAAGAAATTGGGAAGTTCCTCGTAGCCGACTTCATCAGGGAGGTCCATTACTCGAGCTGGGTAGCCAACCCCATTCTGGTAAAAAGGCCAATGGTAAATGGTGCATGTGCATTGATTATATCGACCTGAATCGAGCTTGCCCGAAGGACTGCTTCCCACTTCCCAAGATATACCGTTTGGTGGACGCGACCGCAGGGCATGAGTTGATGAGCTTCTTGGATGCTTACTCGGGCTACAATCAGATCAGAATGGACCCTACCGATGAGGAAAAAACAACCTTCATAACCAAACTAGGCCTGTACTACTACAAGGTCATGCCCTTTGGGCTGAAAATGCCGGGGCTACTTTTCAAAGACTTGTAAACCGATTGTTCGAGCCATTGATCGACAAGAAAGTAGAGTGCTATGTAGATGACATGGTCGTCAAAACCTAGTTTTTGAATGATTTAATAAAAGATCTGCATTCTGTTTTTGAAATTTTGCGCAAGTTTAACATGAAATTAAACCCGAACAAGTGCGTTTTCGGTGTCACCTCGGGTAAATTCTTAGGTTACATCGTCAACCGACGCGACATTGAAGCCAACCCTGATAAAATTAAGGCCATCTTAGATATGAGGCCACCCCAAAAATTGAAGGAGGTTCAGATGTTGAACGGCCGCATAGCCACTCTGAGCCGCTTCATGTCTAAATCGGCAGATCACTGCCTACCTTTCTTTAAGGCAATTAAAAGAAGCAAGGACTTCGAATGGAACGAAGAATGCTAGCTCGCTTTTGACGAGCTCAAAAGGTACCTCGCTAGCATCCCGGTGTTAACCTGGCCCGAGGAGGGAGATATTTTGGAGTTGTACCTCTTTGCGAGTGACGAGGTAGTCAGCTCGGTACTGATAAAGGAAGTAGATCGGGTCCATCGACCCATCTATTATGTTAGCATAGTATTGCAGCAAGCAGAGACGAGGTATCCCAAGATCGAAAAGTTGGCGTACGCACTAGTTGTTACAGCTCGGAAACTTCGACCAATCTTCCAAGCTCATACGATCGTCGTCCTCACCAATAAGCCTCTGAGGCAAGTCTTGCTCAAGCCTGAGGTCTCTGGTAGATTGACGAAGTGGGCCATCAAACTCAGTGAGTACGACATCTAGTACAAGCCGTGAACTGCCATTAAGGCACAAGCCTTAGCTGACTTTGTCGCAGAATGCACTTTCAGCACTGAGGTCCCTGAGTTAGTCGAACCCGAGCACAGCAAGGAAGCTCTAACTAGCGCGACTTCTCTCCTGGTTAGGCCGAATCCGACCTAGGATGAGGAGCCCTAGATCCTCCATGTGGATGGCTTGTCAAATCAGCAGGGCAGCGGAACTGGAATCATTCTGTATGGGCCAAGCGGTGTGAAATTGGAATATGCACTACGCTTCGAGTTTTGCGTCCAACAATGAAGTGGAGTACGAGGCACTGATAGCCGGAATGGCCCTAGCAAATGAAGTAAAAACTAAGCACATCGTTATCTGCAGCGACTCCCAGCTCGTGGTCAACCAGGTCACCAACGAATATGAAGCTCGCGAGCCAACTATGGTTGCCTACTTAGCCAAAGTCAGAGAGGCTCTGCTCAACTTCCAGCCCTACTTCATCAAGCAGATCCCAAGATCCGAGAACGCTGAGGTCGATGCCCTGTCTCGATTAGTCAGCACAAGCGACAACACCATGAGAACTGTGTACATAGACAACTCGCCTCGGCCTAGCATTCTCAAGGGGGCAGAGGAGGTTGCTCCTGTCGTACAAGCAGAGCCGAGCTGGATTGACCCACTCGCGAGCTACCTGCTACACGGGACCTTCCCTGCCGATCGTAATGCTGCCAGAAGGGTAGATCGCCAGACAACCAAATACGTCATAATAGACGGACGGTTGTACAGAAGATCTTACACGCTCCCTTATCTACGCTGCTTACGACCTTCTAAAGCCAAGCTCGTGCTCCGCGACACTCATGAGGGCTTGTGCGGTGGACACATGGGGGGCAGGGCCCTCGCCCAAAAGGCACTACGACAAGGATATTATTGGCCAACGATGAAGGCTAATGTGATTGAGTTCATGAGAAGGTGTGACAAGTGTCAGAAGCACGCCCACATCCACCACCAGCCGGTTGCCGACCTAAAGTACCTCACCAGCCCATGGCCCTTCGCACAATGGGGGATCGATATACTCGAACCGTTTCCACCAGCGATAGGATAGATGAGGTTATTAGTGGTAGCAGTTGATTATTTCACTAAGTGGGTGGAGGCTGAACCTCTCGCAACGATCACAGCACGAAGTGTGCAGAACTTCTTCTAGAAGAATATAGTTTGCCATTTCGGACTACCCCAAGTGCTCATCTCTGACAACGGCAAACAATTCGGGGACATCAACTTTCAGAACTGGTGTAAGGACATGGGGATACAACAAAATTTCACCTCGGTGGCGCACCCTCAAGCAAATGGTCAAGCGGAAGTCATGAACAGGGCCATTCTCCGCGGACTGAAGGCACGCCTAGCCCGAGCTAAAGGACTGTGGGTAGATGAACTACCCAACATACTATGGGCTTATCGAACCACTGTGAATATCGCGATGGGTAAGACTCCCTTCAACCTCACTTACGGGACAGAGGCAGTCATCCCAGCCAAGATCGAGGTCCCTACACTATGCCTAAAAGCATACAACGACGAAGCAAATAAGGATGAGCTACTTACCAACCTCGACCTACTTGATGAGATACGAGACCTCGCATACATTAGGAACGCAGCCTACCAGTAGAGAGTAGCTCGGTACTATAACGCCAGGGTCAAGAAGCGGAACCTCCGCATCGACGACCTGGTTCTTCGTAAAGTCATGGTACCTGAGCCCGGTGTTGGTAAGCTCGAGCCAAATTGGGAAGGACCCTATTGAGTGAAGCGGGTACTCGAGGAAGGAACGTATGAACTCGAAACCCTAGAAGGGAAGCATATACAAATTGGGAAAACTCTAGAAAAGGGTGGACCACAAGTCGCTCATCGAGCCTAAGGGCCAAAGTGTCAAGCTAAACCTCAATACTACAAGACTCAATCGCCTCCTTGGCATGAGAGAACTCCAGAAGTGAGTGGACCACAAATCGCTCATCGAGCCTAAGGGCTAAAACGCCGAGCTAATAAAAGAACCTCGGCACCATATAAGACCGAATCACCTCTTTGGCATGGGCGAGCTCCAAAGAGTGGACTATAAGTTGCTCCCCCAGCCTAAGGGCTAGAATGCTGAGCTAACAAAAGACCTCGGCACCACAAAAGACCTAGTCGCCTCTTTGGCATGGGCAAAGTACTCTAAAATGCCTAAGGTATAGGCAGCTCGGGTGTAAGCACCTACAATAGCTCAGGCATATTAGGCAATTCGACATAGGCGAAGTAACCAATGCACAGACAGGTCGGGCATGCACCCTACAATGTCGCTCACTTCAGTGTACACCTCTTGAAATTGCCCTTAAGTGACAGTTCGGGGAAAATTACATCCTTAATTTGCGATCAGAAATAAGCTAATTGCACGACACTTAGCAAGAAAAAGTGTATTTCATTAACTCAATAGTTCATTACAAGGGTAGAAGAAACAAAAAAGGCTGAGCTCGCAAGCTCAAAATACAAAGACTACTCGAACTACTTGGGGGACTCGTCACTCTTGACTGAAGCCTCCGCGGAAGTACCAGCCTGGTCGGTGGCTTTAACCTCTCCAATGTCATCGTCACCCTCCTCCTCGGAGTCTGGGTCTTCAGCATCTTGGATGGCTACCTCTCCTGTGATTCACGAGGTAGTGATGGCACTTACGTCGACCTGCGGAAACTGGCGCTTGATCAACCACCTGCTGAGCTTGAAGCCTTTGCGATAGGCCTCCACCAATGCCCCATCGAACTCTTCCGAGTTCTTGTAGTCTTCGATAGCCTTGACCTTGGCTCGTCCATGGACTGGAGAAGAATCTTAGTCTGCTCCTTGACGTTGGCCTCGAGGTTCTCTACCTGGCGCTTTAGAGTTCCTTTATCCGTCTCAAGGTTTTCCACCTTGCGCAGCAGGTCTTCCTTCTCCGACATCAACAACTTGATTAACTCTTTTTGAGCTAGCGCATCGCCCTCTAGCCGGTGGATCTGGCCGCGAGCTAATTTCAGCTCAGTGTGGGCCTCACAGGATGAGCTCTCGGCGGCTAGAGCCCGCTTCAGGTGCGTCACAAATTTGAGAGTCTGGGCGTGCACGGTGTTGTTCACCTGCCAAGAGTGCCAGTTAGCACCAGTAAGGCTACAAATGCAGTAATTGAAGCTTAAACAAGACTTACCACCATGTAGTGGGTAGCTGCTCGAGCTCCGAGTTGAGCAGGTGATAGTTCGACCCAGTTGGATTCTTCCTTGGCACACACAACCCCTTTGCTCTTGCGAAGGCTATATTGTGGGTTCAGAATACTCCGGGCTGATCCCCCGCTCCTCGAAGTAGTAACAACTGTCTCAGGAGCGGGTCCTGCAGTTGTCTCAGGCTCCTGAGGTGGGGCCTTCTCCAGTTCCTTTAAATCAATCATCGGAGCACTAAAAGGTTGTTCAGGCTTGGGAGTAGGAGGCTTGGAGATTCGACGCGAGCTCTTTTGATAGCTCGCTTCTTCTTTCCCTTCATTTTCCCAAAGAGCCTATCCGCGTTGAGCCGCTCCATGGGGCCTGCAACAAAGCTCGACGTTAGCAACGCTATCAAAAAGAGATGACAACTGTTAAGGTAAGATACTAACTCTAGACCAAAATGACCTATCAGGGCTCAAGCCGGCTTCTATGAGCTTATCCTTAGTGATATAGTCCTTGTAGTCGAACCCGAGCTCTGCCCAAGATTGGAGCATCTCTCTTGTTTTCAGATCCAACCTAATACCGGTGTCCTAAGTAGCCGCCCTCCAATGAGTAGGAAAGGGCCACCCCGCGAAATTGTGGACTATGAAATAATCCTGTTTCCAGGCCGGGATTTTACTAGGAAGCTTGTGCAACAACTTATAGCCCGGGCGAGGGGACAAGTAGTAGGCCCGCCTATGCTCGGGGAGAACACTAGAGGCATTTTTCTTTATGGATAAGATAGAGGAGAAAATGTCGAGGTTGAGGGGCAGGGCGTAGTCAAATCAGAGAGAAATTGTCCCGACCACATTCCGGATGGAGTTCGGGCGAAGTTGGTCTATGGTGACGTTAAAAAACTTCAAGACCTCTATGATTAGGGGATGCAGAGGAAGACGGAGTCCAGCCGCGAGCTGTTCTCCGAAAATCACGATCTCATCATGACCGTGTTCCCAAGGGAAGTTGCCTGCAGAAGGTTATAGGTATACTCCCTCGGAAGGTTATATTGACGTATCAGGGCCTTAAGTCTATTTACAGTCATAGTTGAGGGACCAAACTTGTCCGGTACCCGAACTCGATGAGAGGTGGACGTTGGGTTATCCGAGGCCTCCCGCGCCTCATAGGTTGACTATGCCTCAGAGACACCAAATTGAGCCGAGGTACCCACCTCGGGCTCATCTAGAAGACTATCAAAACTACGGTTTAACATAACTACGAACTGAAATGAACTGAAAAAGAGAAGCTAGGGAAACTCACCAAGGGAAAGCGACCGAACCGGGAAGCTGACGAACTGGAAAACCCGAGCTGAGGAGTTTAAGCGCGACCTTAGAGTGAACGCTAGTGAACTTATGGCGGAGAAAATGACTCGGGTCCCCCCCTATTTATAGCTGGTATATCCGAGAATCAACGGTCAAGATCAGGATGATCCAACGGCTCTCAAGAAAACCGGCAGCACGATCCCCGAGTTGAAATTAGTTTAGCGCATTTTTTGACATCCGCAGAGTCTAATAGATCGTGTGATGTCCGCGTGTGAACTGTATGCAACCCGGGTTATCCTTGATTGAGCCGAGCAGCAAACTGGTCCGACCAACGAACTATCTGACTAGGCGACCTAGACTTTGAGCCAAATCCATCCGTCACGTTCTGAACTCCCCACACCAGGTCAGGACCCCTGGCCCGGGGAGTGGGGGGCAATTGATGGAGGGTGATTTGGCCTGACCTCATAATAAGGGGACACATGGACATGACTCGACATAAGTGACAACTCAGCATAACGAACTCGCTATAACCCAGCCTGACAGCTCGCCAGAAGTGGCATCTCGCTACAAGATGGTACACTGATATCCCGAGCTAAGACTCCCAAATAGGGAGCACCCCGAGCTAAGACTCCCAAGTAGGGAGCGTTCCAAAGTGAAGACACCTCGGGTTAAGCTCGTCAGCCCCCTAAGTAGGATAAGCTCGCTCCTACCTAAACTCAAGTAGGCTACCTCAGAGAGCCGCCCTGGAGAAGCACCTCGGTGCATCACTAGCAACTCGGTGTAAGGTAGCTCGCTGTAGGGCAGCTTAGCGTATCGTAGGAGATTTTCTGCCTGACAACCGTACCTGTTAGTCTGTACCTACATCTCTCGCCTGGCGGTGTCGTGCCTGCCAACCCTAAAGGTTGTTTCTTGTCTGGCAGGACCGTACTCTGCAACGATCACCTTTGTCCGCCAGCACAGCTCTGACAAATAACGGCCAGCCACTCCAAGCCGTTATTTGACAGCAGATCGCGGCAAAAGAGATTTGGAGGTGGTTGCACCTAACATGCCAGAAGACCAGTATATAAGGACTCCGACCCCCAGGGGTGAAGGTATTGCGTGATCATTACTCTAGCTCTTTGATTTCTCTACAACTCTCTCTTTTTCTCTCCCAGCTTGCTAACTTAATCGTCGGAGTGTTCCCGTCGGATGAGCCCCCCGGGACCCTTCATCTTCTTCCTCACAGGTGTCTCTCGTCCATCGCCAGATAGGAGCTCAGCCAGTTCCAGCTAGGAGTGACCAGATCGCGCACCATCATATACTATTGAGGATCCTCACTTCACGGGTATCCGTCGATAGACATGGAGTGTTTAATGTCAAAAGCAAAATTATTTGGAGGCAACAACTAGTACCACTCATGGATTAAAATTTTGCAATGTACCTGAGCATATCAGATGATACGTATCGTTTTGGTGACCCTCCGGTAGGGTAAAAGAAAAATAAAAATAAAAGTAGCCAATACATCAGGGCATATCAGCCTGTATCGATATTTAGAACGTTGATGCCACTTTACTACATAAGTGTAGATATTTGATTTTCACTCTCCCATGAATGATCATTTGCACAAAATTTGTTTATAATTGGGTGTCTGATTTGTTTGAAAAGCACAATGTGAGGGGCAAGTCTTGAAGTTTTTTACTTGATCTAAGATACTAAATTAGAGTGATTTGATTTGGAATAAAGCAACCCACTTTATCTAGAGAATGCGAACCACATCTTGAAAGCCTTTTTTTTTCTTGGACTCTTGTTTGAGTTAGGAAACTAAAATTAGATTTGATTTATTATGAAGAAACAAAATAACTTTGTAACTTAAATTAGGAGACAACATGATTTTAGCTAGAGTGGGATCCACACCAGTTTAGCTATAATTTTACTTCATTTCCCTACCTTTTTTGTCAAACCAAACACAACCTTAAAATAAAATTTATTTGTCCATTTTCTTCATTAAAGGCCAACCATGTGTAAGTAAGTCATCCAATTTTAGGGGTTTGCTATATTAACTAGCAGAGGCAGCCCAGCCCATGCATATATTTTCATTGGTGCACAAGCATGACCAAAAGATGTAGGAGAGGGAATCTTTAGGAAGGAAAACTAATTTTGGGTGGAAGTGAGAAAGTAGGAAAGATAGAGAGGATTTTCAAGAATGAAATACACTAGCGAAAGAGAACAAGTGCTTGAAAATAAATTATGAAAAAGGAGAGAGAGAGAGAATATGTACTTCATCTCACATTTGAATTAAATTTTATAAATATTTTGAAAATACATTATGAGAAAACCATGGTTTTTAAAACCGAATCAGTGACTGAACTGGTCAGGGGTCCGGTTACCAATTTGAACGGTCCAACTGTTCAACCCGAATGGTCGATCCGTTTTGACAAAAAAATAAAAATATTTAAAAAAAATAAAAAAATTAAAAAACAGTCGAAACCGTTCGAATGATTCGAACGATTAACCAGAAAGTTTAGTAGTTTGCTGACCAAAATCAACGGTTTTGAGAAAAAATAAAACCGATCAAGTGACTGGTTTCCGGTTTTTCCAATCCGACCGTCCAGTCTGATCCGATTTTGAAAACCATGGGAAAAACTAAAGGGAGAGCATGAGTAAAGAAAATTAGAAATAAGGGAGAAATTCATGAGGAAAAGCAGTTTTGAGTGAAAAAATAAAAGGTAACAAGAGATAATAGAAAGAGTTGAGGAAGGAAAAACCGTATATGTTGTGGAAAAAGGTAGGAGTATCAAGAAAAGAAAATAGTTGAACCCATTAAGACCAAGCCGTAGGTTCAACCATGTTATAATTAGATGGCTGGGAGCTCTTTTGCAAATACCCTTATTAATTTATTCAAGTGTTCCCTTGCAAAATTGCTCATATTAAATTAGTATGCAATGATACTTCCAAGTTCCAATATGCATTTAGTGGCATCAATTCAACCGAGAAAACTTTGGTTTCTATTAAATTGCCTTTTAACGGTGGATTTAAAGCCATCAGCATTCAAAAATTTTAACAAAAACAATGAGGCATAGATTCATCATCCACCCAATTCAACCCTGTTTGGACATTTGTCCCAAACCCTGCATATACTGGTGGGAGCCTTGTTCTGCTTTCAATCATATAGAAGAGTTATTCATTTTTGGGTAAATTGTTTAATGCTTCCTTTAATTTGAAGTTTGTGATGGTTGCTGAAACTTTCCTTGAGTTTTGGTAGTTACAGTATTTACATCTTTTGAACTTTCTAAGACAATTGCAACTATATCCTTCTATTAGAACCCTCTTACGAGATGTATGAAAGTGTCCAAAATATCCATATAGTTATTTTTAATTAAAATGTTTATTTTTCGAGTTTTCTCTTTCTATCAATAGTTACCCTAAACCCTTCCAATCTCTTTTTTAAGATTGATTTATTTTTCAAAATTTCCTTTTATATCAATCACTCAAAGGTAAAATTATAATTTTAAATATTTTTTTTTTGTTGTTGTTAGGGGTGGCCAAGCCGAACTCTTCATGAGCTACTCAAGTTTGAGACCAATTTACAGGCTCGTTTATTAATTGAGCCAAGCTTGAACCTAATAAGCTCGGCTCGTTAGACTCACAAGCCAGCTCGAATAGCTACATACATACATACATAAATA
Source organism: Nelumbo nucifera (assembly GCF_055504915.1). NCBI lineage: Eukaryota > Viridiplantae > Streptophyta > Magnoliopsida > Proteales > Nelumbonaceae > Nelumbo > Nelumbo nucifera. Next base: position 58,435,466 of record NC_142654.1, read on the forward strand.
CATACATACATACAATAATAATAATAATAATAATTATTATTATTATTAATATTATAGAAAATATTATATAATAAAAATATTATAGATATAATATTTTTATTTTATATATAATAATAACTAATTATTATAATTATTAATTTTTTAAACATCAAATAAAAAATATTTTTTATATATATTTTTTTATTTTTATAAAACATTTTTCTCAAGTCGAGCTCGAGCCAAACCGAACTCGAGCTTATAAGCTTTTGACTCGAGCCGAGCTCGAGCTTAAGGTTCTAGCTCGAACCAAGCTTGAGCCTCATACTACCTTGCCTAGATGAGCTCAAATAGCTAACTATTTGGCTTGGCTTGGCTTGAATCCACCCCTAGTTGTTGTTCATAAAGTTTGTATTGTTTTTTTTCTTTAAAAACCAGCCTAAATTATAACTCAAGAGATATTTTGGACATTCTCGTGCCTCTTTTTAGAGGATCTTAACAAAAGGGCTCTGCTTGTAACTACGTTAAAGCTCAAGGAAAGTGATTGCAATAACCAAACCTGACAAAAGGTTTCAGCAACCATCAAAAACTTATGGAAAGTTTCAGCAACTTACCTTTCATTTTTTTTTTCATGAGAACAAAGTCTAACCTCCAAAAAAAAACACGTCCGGACGTGTCTAACAAGCAAATTAAAAGAAGAAACAAAGATTTAAGCGAACTCTGTTTTCATAGAAGTCAGTACAGTCTATGTTTATTGAATTGAGACCATTGATAGGAAAGAAACCTCAACAAATTGACACTTCTAAAGCTTTTCCTTTCTTTTTAATTTCAGTAATCTTATTTCTTCATTTCTTTTTCTGGCAGCCACACCATCGTGACTGAAAAATAAAGCCACCACACATGCATAGATACATTAACAATGGGTTTATTGTTTATTTTAATGGCCCACGACTTTTCCACATCGAAGAGCGTTTGGGGGGATATCATATTCAGTATAGAGGCTTCTTTCATTGTTCCAAACTCTTACATACAATTCTTGTCCTAGATAGCGCCTATCCCAAATGGCAGACCTTAAGTTCCACATGCCCTTGTTGTCTAAAGACACCAATATTGCACTCCATGATTTTGGATACACCTGCAAAAAAACATAATACAAAGACACATAGAGAAGAGAAATTTATTACGTGTAATGCTTAACGAATATATATTTAGGGATCTCACTTAATGGCTTAAACTTCTTGTCGTTTGAATGGTTTTTTGAGATGATATTATAAGAGTCTATTTGATCAAGTGGTCTAGTGTTTGATTTTCATTGCCTTCATTTATTTATAGTCAGACTATAGATTCCCCCTCAAATAAGTGGGGCATCCTATTATTTCAAGAAATAGGATCTAAGAAGTGGATGTTTTCACTTTCCTATCAAAATTCAATCATCAAAAAGTAATCAATTTAAATACCTTCTTAATTAATTCAAAAGAAAGTCATGGTTTTTAAAACCGACCCGACAATCAAACCTCTCAGGGGTCCAGTTATCAGGTCAAAACTGGTAACCGATTCCCAATTTCAATCCGACTGTCTAGTCTGATCCAATTTTGAAAACCATAAAAAAGTGGATATAATGTGGGATCCATACCAAGCTATGTAATTAGGTTTCCTCATACAAATAAAAGACTCATGATAAGTATTCACTCGGAACACGATTACTACCGCTTCATAAGGTGTTGGCGGTCAAGTCCACTTTCTTGAAAAGTGATAAACATTGCACAAAATAGAACAAATATTACATAAATGGATTAAAAATCAAATAAACTGATAAAAGAAAAATGACTAATTAATGAAAATATTAAATAATTAATAAATAGATAAAAACAGAAGATATGAGACTAAAATAAAGAGCCATTATAAAGACTTTGTATGATGTGGGTCCCATTTTTTGGATAAAATAGGTCGTTGATTGCAAATTTAACCTGATTTAATTTTCTAAATTAAATAAGTAACCTAAGTCAAATGTATCATATAAGCATAAGTTGTGAATCTCAAATGAAATAATAAATAGTGTGGGTCATTTCAATAAAAATGAAATAAAAAACCTAAACTAAATTTCTAATATAGATGATTCAAAAAAATTGAAATAGTTTCATTCCTAGTTATAATTAATTAAATTTAAGTATAAGGTATGTAAGGAGGAGTGTTAGAAAATAATAATCTATTCATGAGTTTGACTATGATATAGAAAAGATATGATATCCGAAAAACAACTGACCAATAAACCAGAATCATAAATGTAATAGGGAACATGGTGTTATTTATCGAAATTCATGGGTGGGTTTTGATTGATCAAAACTCTTTCCATATCATATCTTTTATGCATCATAGATTTTCCCTCTATTCAAAGACTTCAAGTAACAATCTAAGCCTTTTAGGTTAGAAGGGTTCTTTGAGACATTTACCTGAACAGTGTGTCTAGTGGTAGCGTCATATAGATTGTAGCGTTTCCTGTTCACTGGTATCCACTGCCCATTTCCATAGCTGCATACCATTCAGAGCCATAGTGATCGAAACATTGTTCTTTGCGGTTTATTAATTGATACCAAGGTTCAAAATATCGATACGCCTGATGTGTTAGTAGAGGCGTATCGGGCGATATCGATAATATTTTTATTCATTTTTTTATTTTTTTCAAAACCGATTCAGAGAGGCCGGTTTAAGACTTCTCCACCCCTTAAATCGGTCAGAACCCCGATACATCCCTAGTAGAGACATATTGGAAAATCACCAACATGATACATATTGACCGATACTTTGAACCTTGATTGATACTATGAACCATGGATACTTTATACAGATCTAGAGTCCTACCCGACAACCCAGAAGTCATAACCGTCGAGATGCCAAGACTGGATGGAGGTTTCATTGTTTTGGAAGATGATTTCCACAAAATCGTGGAGGGCAGTTCCTACGACGGAAGTTCCAAGGAAAACAGGACCAGGAGTTGGCTTGTCCTGGATGGTGTTCAGGTTGAAGACACCCGGGATGTTGAAGTAATCGGCGAGCTTCAATGGAGTGGTTGGGTTAACGTACGAAACCCTGTTAACTGCATAACGGAGCTTTCCATTTATCTGGGATTTAGAATTAGCCAATACCAGCGTCCTTACTGTTGGTATGGTGCCGTAATGGAATGATCCCTGAGGGTTCGGCCTTGCTGCATTCGCTGTCAAATTCCATCTTCAACAAGAAAAAAGCATATATTATTATCAAATAGATCAACTGCATTATTAATACTTGAGATTTTATAGAAAGTAATATGGCCAGCCACGATCCCTGCATTATTAATTATGCCATATACTAGTCCCATGGAAGCGAATTTTTACGTTACCTCCATAATTAATACTGTTTTGGAGGGTGGTGCTTACTTGCTTAGTCATCCGCCGATAACATTAATCCCCTCCTACCTCTCTCTAGAGGTGTTAATTGGACTGGATTTGGTTCAATCCAATACAGTCTAATGTGAGTCCATTTATGAATGAATTGCACTCAATCCCATACAAAGTAAATTCAATCCAATTCGAATGAAATATCAAAAATTATATATAAAAAAACAGAATATATAAAAATTATAAAAATATATTAAAATGAATAAAATCTGAAAATTATAGAAAATATACCCTTTTGGCATTGAAAAAGCACTTTTAAGTGCTTTCAATCTTTCATAAAGGTACTTTGATAAAAATGTTTTTACAAAAACACTTTTATGAAAGTACTTTGTAAAAGTAGTTACGTAGAAGTGTTACTTTTATAAAAGTACTTTCATAGAAGTGCTTTTATAAAAGTACTTTCGTAAAAGTGCTTTCGTAAAAGTTCTTTCATAAAAGTGGTTTTATAAAAGTGATTTCGTAAAAGTGCTTTTATAAAAGTACTTCCATAAAGTTCTTTCGTAAAAGTGCTTTTATAAAAGTACTTCCACAAAAGTACTTTTATAAAAGTACTTCTGTAAAAGTGCTTTTATAAAAGTACTTTCATAAAAGTTCTTTTGTATAAGTGATTTCATAAAATGCTTTCGTGTAAAAGTACTTTTGTAAAAGTGATTTCATAAAGTGCTTTCATGTAAAAGTACTTTTATAAAAGTGCTTTCGTAAAAGTATTTTTGTAAAAGTGCTTTCATAAAAGTATTTTTGTAAAAGTGCTTTCGTAAAAGTACTTTTCATAAAATTACTTTTATAAAAGTGTTTTCGTAAAAGTGCTTTCGTAAAAGTACTTTCATAGAAGTGATTTTATGCCAGTTTTAGTTTTGATTAGTTTCAAATTGGACAAGGGTTTAGCTTCATGATCGGATTATTGGAAATTTGATTTAGGTCCAATTCAGACCAATAAGAATGTGGACTAATTTATTTTGGATTTGCCCAATCCAATAATTATAATGGACCAAATCCGATTTGATAAGATTTGGATCGGATAGGATCCAATCCAAAACCAGTTGATTGACACCCCTACCTCTCTCTTATCCAATCCAAAACCAGTCGATTAACAACCCTACCTCTCTCTTTACCTAGGCAAGCAAAAACACACAATAATGTTGGCATTGATCTTATTCAAGCAACATTTGCCTAAGAAACACTTGTCTAGATAAACTCACTTACCCATATTATAAGTCAAAACCATGGTTTTGAAAACTAGACCAGACTGGACGGTTGGATTGGAAAACTTGGGAACTAGTCTGGTAACAGGTTCCATTTCATCCTAAAACTGCTTTTTGGCCAAAAGCCACTGATTTGGTTAGAGAATTGTTGATAGGGCTGTCAATGGGTTAGGTTCGACTCGATAGACTTGATGGACACGAATCTATTGGACTAGTTCTGGTTCTGAGAACTAGAACCAACATATTGGTTCTAGGTCTTGATATAGGGTCCCGATTACTATCGATTCGAAACCGGTTCCACCTAGTCCTGAACCGATTCAGACCCGACCCGATTATATATATATTATAATATATTAAATAAATTATATATATATATTATAATATATAATGTATAATGTATGTATAGAATATTTAATATATATTAAACATAAATATTTATTTTTTTATTATAATCGGGTCTGTCGGGTTAGATCCGATTGTCTTGAGAACCGATTAGTTCGGTTCTAGGTTTGAGCCCTCAACGTTTCATGTTGGGTCGGTTTTGGTTCCAACCCATACCTAGACCCATTGACGACCCTACCCATTGACCGAGGCAGTCGAATCGTCGACTACCTGGATTGTGGTTTTTGACCACTTTTTCAATTTTTATGTTTTATAAGTCAGAACGGGTTGTTCATCCGAACCGAGCGGTCAGACTATTCAACTCGAGAACTAGTCCCCTAATTGGCCTTAATGGAATCAACGCTATTGGAACCTACCTTGGAATCGAACTTGCCTTGAAATAAACCTTAGAATACTTTTGGGGATGTGAAGATTTGAACTCAAGCATTCATGGCTACAAAGGCCATGGTCTCACTTGACCATTGAGTTACTTAAGTGATTTGATCATTTGTTTTCATGTTAATATTTGAATGTTTACGATAAGTAGTGTAAAAGGTAATATTTACAAAATTTAAATTTAATTTATAAGTTTTTAACCATATAATGATAATCTACACATATTAAGTTATCCAATTTAATCGATAAAGATAATATAGGTTTTAAGGGAGAGTAAAAAAGTACAGGTTCCATGGGTAGATTCTAGAATCGACACTGGAACCACCAAGGCTAAAGCCGACCCTAGAACCAATCTTCACAGGGTAGATTCCAATTTCTACCATAGAACCGAACCGAACCCGCCCATGCTCACTCCTAAGAGCTACTACTTTTTCTTCTTAGTTCTTTAGTCTCAATGAAACAGAAAAGAGACATAGCTGATATTACCTGATGGTTCTGGCTTGCTTCATCGACCAATGGATATGGTAAGTAGGAGCAATAGGCAAGGGTCCAGAAGCTGGGGTGTGGGAGTTGGAATAGTGAAGTATTGCTGTTGTGGTGAGAATAGGCTTTGTGAAGCGCGCAGAAGCAACAATATAATAGTCTTTTGGTGGCTGGTTTAAGGTGACTAGCACAGCCACAGATTGGCCCACATGTACGTCCAGAGATTCATAGAAGTCCTGAACGGTATGGGATCCTTCTACTTCAACAAGCTTCAATCGGTGACCCTGAATTCTGAAGTTGATCGAGGTCGACAACCCCACATTTGAGACCCTGAACATGTAGCTCTTCCCTGAACCAAATACCCACTTATCATATCAATTCGGAGAACCAAACAATCGATATATAAAAATAATTAATGGTGCCTTCGGTGAGGAGAATTGCCTTGGTCTCCAGTGAAGGAGGAACTCGTATGACCATTTATAAGAAGACCACTAGGGAAAGGAAGACTTTTTCCTGAGTCCAGTGTTTGCTGTAATGCCTGAAAGAGAAATTAACCGGAAAGCATGGTCAAATTCTGATCACTTGATTTAGAGAAAGACAACTGCTAGCATGCATGGCTTCTCCTGCGATTACTAACCTTATGACCGGCCTTATACCAATCGCCGACAAGTAAAGTAAACTCGTCGGTAGGTATAGGATAAGGAATTGATATTCCAGGCCTTGCGTAGATGTTGAAACCTCCAAAGCCACCGGCAGCTCTTTGCATCAAAGTTGATGGGAAGTACGTGAAGGTTCCGATCTGATCTTTCGTCTGGAAATGGTAGGTATAATTTGAGTTTGGAGGAATTGGACAGTTGGTTCCCAGAACTCCATCTTGCCATGAGTTCTTCCTTTGTTTCACTCCATTCCTAGTTTTGACAAAACAAGTTACAAATCCCAACTAATTAAACTATAATCTATAACCGAAAGATTTAATACAAGCATATACTCAATAAAGATTGAACCCAGATAGTAATTATATATAAACTCTATGTATCTATTGATAGGAAGTCGAAATAGATATATAGTAGGATTAGGAATTTCACTTCATTTCTGAATGTGAAAATTAAAGAAGATAATACACTGGTGCAACTTCTTCCCTACCCACATCTTGGAAGGATTCCAATGCCCAGATCCTTCATCGTAATAAACACCCAGAAAGCGCTTTGGCTAGATTTGAAACAAGTAATGATGATAGAACAGAGAAGAGATCAGAAGAAAAGCAGACCATGTAATTAGGAAGGGCTGATCCAATTTATTAATAACGTTTACAACTATGTTGTCATTTGTCACGCAGTCAATTCGTGGACCAGGGAACTGCCCATTGATGAGAATTCCCTGCAAAAAGCATGTCCAATTAAATTATTCTAACCACATACTGTCATTAGACTGAACATTAATCTGGGTGGGTTGATAACCGAACCTGTTGAGGAACACCAAGAGGAGATATTGTCCCATAGATCACTGTCCAGGTGAAGTATTTGTAAGGGTCTTCTGCTTCCACCAGCAGGAAAACCCTTAAACAGGCTAAAGCTCCAACAAAGAGATTCAAGAACACAGCTCTTATCATGATCATACCAGGAGAAAATATATACTCTCCAAGATTCCAATTTCTGCTAAAAGATAGAAGAAAAAGGAACGTTTCTGTCAATTAAAAACAATAATTCTTAGCCAAACTGCGAAAGAGCTTTTTAAAACTGAAAACTAAATTAATGCCTATAAGCTGATGATCAGACTCTAAAACATATCCACTTCAAACGTAATTCAGGCCGTAGATGGCCGAGTGGAGCTGTGTATTATAGATGAGCAGCTGATCTTTTAAGCATTATAAGCTGAACCACAGAGAATTGACTAAATGCATGGATTAATGGTCAAACAGATATAGAGAGGCCAAAGGATAAACAAATAGGAACGTACCTGAAGTTGAATCTCCTCGGTGAAGCAAGGAGAAAAAGAATAAGAGATAGAGAGGTGCAAGTGCAATTGGCCCTTTATGCATGGGTTTAAGCTGCAGCTTGGCACCTTAAATATATAACAAATCACAAATACTAAACTAGTGGAGAATTTTTTTTTTTAAGTGGCCGGGGGCGGTGGCATGAATCGATCGACAGGAAAGCTCATTTGCGGCGCACTCCATGCCCAGAGAGAAAGAGAGAGAGTCCAAATCCAAGGGACTGATTTGACTAGAATTTCTCGAAGTTCGGCAGCCACCCTGACTCCAGTTCCAATCGGAAGAAGTAGATTAAAAGTTTAGATTTGTGGGTGATGATGACGAGGATCTCATCGACAGAACGTTTTATAAGCGAGAAGGTCGCAGTCCAGAGCGGATCAGCAATAAATGCAGTTCAGGTGATCAATAAATAAATATAATAAAACACATCTACGTACGTACAGTTTCAGATGAAGTTATACTCAGCTCAGGCAGGGCGGCTAGTAATAGTAACTTCCGAGTTCCGTCATCACCATCACAGTATCTCAGTCTCACATGCATGGACCATGGAGAAATAGAAGACACAGAGAGGTTTTCACGGATCGAGTTTTTTCTCCTTTTTCTCGGATTTCCACTTGGACGGAAAATTTCTCCATCTCTGTACGTGGACATGGATGAAGGGAACGCAATGGAAATGATGAAGCAATCTTGCGAAAAACGAAGAAACCAATCAACCAGATGACACCAGAGATCTAGTAAAACTAACCAAACACACAGAAACGCCAAAACAAAATAATTAGACCACAAAGTTAAATCACAATGAAAGCCATGCTCATCAGTCCGAGCTGATCCGACCCTTTGCCCATCCAACAATGAAGCCTTACAAGATACCAGTCATCTGATGCGTAACTAATAAGCTTCCTCCTCCCCTGTGATTTCAGTAAAATCAGAGGGGGTTTCTAACCAAAGAGACAGAATTTGTGGAAATAATTTTTTTCCAATATACATCCTTGATAACAAAATACAATTTTCCATTGAAATATATATTCTGAAATCACTTGAAATAGCCTCCTTCATAGATAATAAATACAGTTTTATCATAATACCATCTCCAAATTTTATTTTACTTAGTTTTTTTTAATATATTTTCAACTTTTCATTTCAATCTTAATATTGATCAGGTAGTAATAATTAGGTATTCTGTGTGCTTTATATGCAATAAGTAAAAAAGAGTAAAATGGACTTTGAAACATTTTTCAATTGTTACTTTGGACTTTTCAACACAATGTATAAAATTATAAATATAGAATAAACTCTTTTGTTTTTAATTTTTAGGGGTGCTATTTGGGCTTTCTAATTGGTTCAGCCCAATAGAATCAAATAATGGTCCAAAGTTCCCCAAACTGTATGAAAAGTCACACCAAACCATAATAAAACGGTTTGGTCTAATTTGATTTCCATGCCACAATGGTATGGTTTTGTTTGGGAATTAATTTTTCAAACCATAATTTACTGGTTTGATTTGAGATCTTCGCTAAACCACACCAAACTAGACCATGAACACCTCTCAGTGCAAGTAAGGAGTTTTGGATCTCCTCCCAACAAAAATTGTTTCAACACTCTTCCAACATGATCTGTATCCGAACATCTTTTCATAAATTCGGATCATATTTGAACACAAATCACGTTGAATGTTTTTCTTTAGATTGAAACTTGCAAGTGAAGTACCTGATTTGAAGAATTTAAAGCTACATAGCAACGGGCCAGAACAAATGCTCAACCAGGGGTGGAGGCACATTTTATCGGGAATCTTTGGCTGCCGACTCTCAGTGGGAATTCTTGCCTACTTTTTAGTTTTTACGGATAAGTACGGACAGGCCTAATGTAGATTTCTGATTTCAAATGCAGAGCTATAAACATTCAAAAGGTTAAAAACCCACACTCTATGCACCCATACCCGCCCATGAATTGGCATCAATTTCGAGCTGGCACCTATCCCAAATGTACTTTGAACCTACAAATCCGAGGTGGTGCACGAATTGAGGAGAGCAACCAGATAGTCCTTGCTAACTGGGCAGGGCCGAGCTACAAGGACGAGGCCGCGCTTTAAGACCTGTGATCAAGAAAGAAGTCAGAGGTCCGAGGAGTTATCCCCGGGTAAGTACTCTGACACTCAAGTCAGTAGGAGGTGGTGGATGGTTGGGCCGAGCAATAAGGGTGCTGGTCCGAGCTAAGTAGCAGTATGGGTGTCAGAAGTTGGGGTCTCTTACCTCGAGCATTGAGTACCTTTTTATAGCCGGAGAGTCCGTATCATAGTTGGAGTAGGGTCTTCCCACCTTATCCGCTATGCGAACTTATCCGTGTGGCACGTAGTTGACGTGGTCAGTGAGGGATTATAGTAATATCGTAGCTCGGCCAGATTACGCTGACGTGGCCATGGGCCTCTGGGCCAACTCAGCCATGTCCCCAACATTACTCCCCTAGTTCCGAAGTCGAGGGATGAGGTCCCCTACGTTCGTTGCCTGGTTGAGGAACTTTTGGGCATGCGTATCGTCCACGCCGTGTTGGTCGTTGCTAAGGAGTCCTCCGATCGTTGGCTATAGAACTTAAACGAGAACCAAAATTTTGGTTCCCGAACCACTCCCCCAGTTTTGCTGTCGAGGAGGGGGAATGCTCGGCCTAGCCAAGGATCCGCATCGAAGGTTGGACCGGTACTGCGGGCCTCCGTGTCAAAGGTTGGACCTTTGTAATTTTCCCGGTATGTCTATTTCATCTCGTCGGTCCTCTTCCTCTTCCGAGTACTCCAGTAGTTTCGATTCTAGCTCTTCTCATGGCTCGAACTATGAGCCCGAGCTGAGAGACTTTGTAGCCGCCAAAGTTGAGGAGGCTGAGATTGGTCCCTCCGATATGGAGGCGGAGCTTCCTCTATGGGCAGGTTGCCGGTTCAGCACCACACCCTACGTCTTGGCGCCTAGGGATATGGCTCGGATCCGAGCTATGTATGCTATTCCTGCGGAATACCAAATGAGGTGTCTGCAACCCAGGGAGATGGCCACTGATGCTCAGCCCGGTGAGCTATGCGTTTATGAGCACTGCTTGGAGGCTGGGCTAAGGTTCCCATTGAGCGAGGTTCTTGCTCGGCCTTATGTCCTATTGCGCCGTCTGCGATATCGAATTGACCCTGGGGATGGTGAGCTTTATGTTCCAACTGAAACACCACCAGTAGGGGTGCTATTACTTCTCCAGTAGGCGGAACATTCGGTCACTGGTTGGGGCCCCTTCTTTTGTGAAGCACTGGAAGGAGTCATTCTTCTTTGTGCGTGTTCTCGGGGGTCTCCCTTTTCCCGTCGAGCTGCGGGAGCCGAGGACGACTCTGCTGTAGCCCCACTGGTTGGCGCTCATTTGGGAGGAGAGGTTGGCCTTGAGCATGATCCACGAGATTGACGTTTATGCTTACACATGCTCAGAGATGCTCGCCCGGTTGATGGAGAGGGTGGCCGATCTATTTCCTTTACTATTTGCTCGTCGAGTTAAATTTACCTTTCCTGCTTTCTACTTACCTTGGGTATCCTGTGTTGCAGGTATTAGTATGGCCAACGAGGAAGAGATTGTTCGCCGGATGAAGGCACTTCGGCAAAGACAAGGGCGAGCTGGTGTGCAACCGGAATCTCGTCTTGAGACAGAAGAGTAGTCATGATCCGCGGACAGGGCGGCTCGTCGACAAAGGAGAGTCCGGCAGCGGGAGGCCGAGGATGACGATATTGTCGTGGTTGATCCTGAAGGGGTTCGTCGTCCTGTGGGTGCGTCAGAAATTGAGGTAGGCAGCAACTCGGGTCTGCACGTGTCGAGGATTTCGGTTAGTGTGGATGACAATCTGGAGATGCATGGGGTTCCCAAGTAGTTACTGCAAGGAATCATTACAATGTCCATAGCTCGGGAATCGGTTGGGGTCGGCAATGAAGCCTTGGAGTGTGCGCTTCTACGATCTGCTGCCCAGGTAAGTCCCCTCCTCTTATTCCTTGTGTTTCGCTTTCTTTTTCGATATTCTTATCATGTTTCTTTTGTAGAATGCTTGTGCGGCGGTCGAGCTAGTTGATCATGTCCGAGACCTCCGGTCGGCATACGAATGGGAACACTCTGAGTACCTACGATAGAAGGCCCAATTGGCCGAGCTTCAGGCTGTTGAGGAGTGGTAGGCCGTGTTAGAGAGAGAGGTGGCTGAGCTGAAGGCACAGCTGGCCGAGCAAGCCAGCCTTGTCCGGGAGCTGAAGCGAGAGATCGCCAAGCTTAAGGCGGAGTGAGCCAGGCTGAGGTAAGAGGCTGTCGAGGAGGCAGTCAATGAGTACAAGGCGTCAGAGGAGTTGTAGCTGCAGATGGACGAGTACACCGAAGCTTCCTTTGTGGCTGGTTTCAATTTCTTCTGACGAAGGATCCTTCGCCGTCACCTGGAGTTGGCCGACGGGTCGCAGGGTTAGGGTGTTTTCGATCCAGACTCCCCGCAAGGATTCGCCGAGGGAGCTGATGAAGAGTCTGGGGACGAGGTCGACGCCGTTGATGGTGCTGCTGACTCTGTTGTCGAGGATTGAGTGGCTGCCTTTCTTCCATTTTTCTTTTTTTTGGGCTCGGTATGCCGAGCCTTAAATGATGTAATGGACGATTTTGGGTTGAATACTAATGTTTCTTCATTGTCCATATGTTGCTTTCCTTGTGCATTTCTTTTTCCAGCCGAAGCATGTCTGGCGGGGCTGTTATGTGTGTTGGGCTGGGCTATGCCTCGGCCCTTCCCAGTTTGGTCGGAGCTTCCCTTCTCCTGGTGTAAGGACTATTACTCTACGCTGGACGAAGTCACCAATCTTGAATTTGCGTCTTCTGACCTTGGAGCCCTGGCCATCCTCTACTGTTGTGTAACCATCTTCACATGTGCTCGGTTCCGAGCTTCCTCTACTAGGTCCAACTCCGTGCGTAGATCTTCGTCATTCTACCCTTCATTGAATAATTCGGTCCGAAGGGTTGGTGAACCTACATCCACAGGGACCATGGCCTCAGCCCTGTAGGTCAGGCTGAAAAGGGGTCTCCCCTGTGGTAGTCCGCGGGGTCATCCTATAGGCCTAGAGAATGCTCGGCAGCTCCTCAACCCACCTTCCCTTGGCTTGATCTAGACATGTTTTCAGGCCGTGTAGTAGGATGCAGTTGGTTACTTTAGTTTGTCCATTGCTTTGGGGGCAATATACTGCGGTAGTCTGGTGGTCGATCTTTAGGTCGGCATAGAGGGATTCGAAGTTCTTGTCGGTGAACTATGTTCCGTTGTCTGTGATGAGCACGCCCGGGATACCGAAGTGGCAAACAATTCCCTACTAGAGGAAATTATGGGCATTGTGGGCGGTGATGCGTGCTAGAGCTTCAGTTTCTTCCTACTTCGTGAAGTAGTCCACTGCTACGAGAAGGAACTTCTTTTACGCAATTGCGGTGGGGAAGGGGCCGAGGATGTCCATTCTCCATTGGGCGAACGGCCACGGGCTGGTGATCGGCTTCAGAGGGGCCATAGGCTGGTGATGGAGATTGGAGTGACCCTGGCAACTATCGCACTTCCGAACTAACTGGGCGGCATCCTGCTTCGTCGTCAGCCAGAAGTATCCCTGTCGGAGTGCTTTATGGGCTAATGTGTACGCACCGAGGTGATCTTCGCAAATGCCCTCATGTATCTCCTTGAGAACGTAATCTGCCTCGGTTGGGGGAAGACACTTCCGGTATGGAAGAGTGTGGGAACGGCGGTAGAGTTATCCCTGGATTAGGCAATACCTGGCCGCTCTGTGTTGGAGCCTTTTTGCTTCTGCTCGATCCTCTGGGGAAGTGCCTTTTCGAAGGAACTCGATTATGGGGTCCATCCAAGATGGGCCATGCTGCATTGGAAGGATGAGGATGGTTGTTGGTGCAATGCTCGACTGGGCCAGTGTATCTAACTGAATGGCTGAGTCAAGGTCGGTTTGCGGCGAGCTAGCCAGTTTTGAGAGGGCGTTGGCTCAGGCGTTCTTGGCTCAAGGGATCTGTTGAATTTTGAAATGCTTGAGCTGCTGAATGAGTTCCTGCACCTTTTGTAGGTAGCTCACCATAGAGGGGGTCCGTGCTTCGAACTGGCCATGGATTTGGTTGACCAAGAGCTGTGAATCACTAAAGGCCTCGATTCATCGGGCCCCGAGTTCCAAAGCAAGGCGGAGCCCAGCAATCAGAGCCTCATATTCGGCCTCGTTGTTGGATGCCTTGAACTCGAACCTAAGGGCGTGCTCCAGCACCGCATCATCTGGGCCGAGGAGGATAAGGCTGGCCCCACTGCCCTACTGGTTTGACGAGCCATCTACGTGGAGAGTCCATACTAGGGGTAGTGGGGCTGGTTCATCGGAGGTAAACGTACATTCTGTGATGAAATCCGCTAGGGACTGGGCTTTAATCGTCGGTCGAGGTGCATACTCAATGTCGAATTCACTTAACTCCACACTCCATTTGACCAGGCAGCTCGATACTTCCAGCCTTTGTAGCACCTATTTAAGGGGTTGGTTGGTTAGTACTCGAACGCTGTGGGCCTGGAAGTAGGGTTTGAGTTTTCTGGCGGCGATGACGAAGGCCAGAGCTAACTTTTCTAGATTAGAGTACTGGGTCTCTGCGCCGCTGAGGACTTTGCTGGTGTAGTAGATCGGCCTTTGTACTCGGTCCTCTTCTTTAACCAGTACTGAGCTGACGACCTCATCTCAGGCTGAGAGGTAGAGTAATAGCTCATCCCCTGGGCTCGGCTTAGTCAGGAAGGGCGGCGAGCTTAGGTACTGCTTCAGCTCCTAGAAAGACTACTCATATTCTTCTATCCATTGGAAGTTCTTTGGTCGTTTGAGGGCTTTGAAAAAAGGGAGGCACCAACCGACAGATTTGGACATAAATCTGCCAAGGGCGACTATTCTCCCGATGAGTCGTTGCACTTCTTTATGGGTCCGGGGGGATGACATGTCAAGGATGTTCTTTATCTTCTCCAGATTTGCTTCAATTCCTCTCTATGTTACCATGAACCCCAGAAACTTGCTGGAGCCAACCCCGAAGGCGCACTTGGTTGGGTTTAACTTCATCTTGTACTTTCTGAGCGTGCCGATGACTTTGTGGAGGTGGCTAGGTGATGTTCAGCCTTTTTGCTCTTCATGAGCATGTCATTGACATATGCCTCCACATTCCTGCCGAGCTGTTCTTTGAATACCTCATTCACCAACCGCTGATAAGTGGCGTCGGCGTTTTTGAGGCCGAAGGGCATTACCCTGTAGCAGTATAGGCCTTGGTCGGTGATGAAAGCCGTTCGCTCCTGGTCGTCCGGGTTCATCCAAATTTGGTTGTAGCCTGAGAAGGGATCCATATAGCTTAGGAGCACATGTCCTGCTGTCACGTCGACAAGTTGGTTGATCATCGATAGGGGAAAGCTGTCTTTGGGACATGTCTTATTCAGGTCAGTGAAGTCGATGCAGATTCTCCACTTTCCGTTAGCCTTCTTTACCATCACTACGTTGGCCAGCCAATCGGGGCATTTGACTTTCCGAATGAAGCTGGCGTCGAGCAGCTTCTGCACTTCATCAGCTATTACTTGCCACCGCTCTGTGGCGAAGTTTCTCTTCTTTTGCTTCACTGGTTAGTAGCGAGGATCGATGTTCAGCTGGTGTGTGATAACTTCAAGGTCGATCCCGGGCATGTCTGCTACCGACCAAGCAAATACGTCAGCATTATTCCTCAGTAGTTGCACAAGTTCCTCTCAGAGGTGATCGCCTAGCAGGGAGCCGACTTGGACTATCTTTTCGGGATCATCTTCAAATAGGAGGACCTGGACGAGGTCTTCCACGGGTTGACTATGCTGCGCCTTTACCTTGTCACGCAGGTCATAGGCCTCCGCCATCAACATCTCGGTGGTTGGACGTGGTCCTCGGCAGGATAGCTTATAGCAATGTCACGTTGTTTTCTGGTCTCTGCGTGCCACCCCTATGCCATACTTGGTTGGAAATTTCATAGTGAGGTGGTAAGTCGAGACTACGACCTGCAAGGCGTTGAGGGTCAGCTTACCGGGGATCACGTTGTAGGAGGAGGGGCAATGCACCACGACAAAGCCTACCATGGTCGCCCCAGTGACATCGCCGTCACCAATCAAAAGGGGAAGAGTTATCCTCCTAGTGGACTGGAGGGACTCTTCCAAAAATACCATCAAGGGAGTGCTGACTGGTGTAAGCTGCTCTCTGTTGATGCTGATTTTTTTGAATGCATCTTCAAACAATACGTCGGCAGAGCTTCCTGTGTCGACTAGGATCCTCCGTAACTCGAAGTTGGCCACTTCGGCTGTGATGACCAAGGCATCGTCGTGCGGTGTCTGGACCCCTCGAAGGTCATCGTCAGTGAAGGTGATTAATGTGTCGCACCTCCTCCCATGACCTCGATCATTGATCTCGCACAATCGAGCATATCATTTCCGACCCGAGCTGCTTTCCCCTCCAGCGGCGGCTCCTATTGATATGACGTGGATGACACTGGACGGGGAGCCTTGGGGCGGCGGTTGCCGAGCTTCATCAGCTCTTCATTCCTCTTGGGCTGGCTTCTCCCTTCTGTTTATGAAGCCGCTGAGATAACCACGCAATGGTCCTTGTGGAACTCGCAATACTTGTCTTGGTTCCTCTTGTTACTTTGTGTCTTCATCTTCTCGTGCCACCTGACGTAGTTGCAGTCACGGATTTGCATCAGGATCTCAGACCGCAGAATGTTAAGTGGCGTAAAATTCTGATAGGTCGGTGGGGGGGGGGTCTGAGGTCTATGGTCAGTCCAGCGATCCTATTTCTTGTGATCTTTGTCCAACCTCTCGGACTTCTGCTCGTCGATCTCCTTCCTCTTTCTATCGGGCTTCTCATCCTTGTCTCTGAGTTGCGCCTGAGCCTATTCGGCGTTGATATACTTTTGCACGTGGCTCATTAGCGTGGCCAATGTCTGAAGAGGATTTTTGGAAATGGAGAAGTTGAATGGGGAATGGCGGAGTCCGTGCTGTATGACCGTCATTGCAACTGATTAGTTTAAGTCCCTGACTTGGAGTGTTTCTTTGTTGAACCTCGCCAGGTAATCTCTAAGGGGCTCCGCCTTCTTCTGTCGAACTTGCATAAGGCTGGTCGAAGTTTTCCAATGCTTCTGACCAGCGGTGAACTGTGCTAGAAACTGGGTCTCTATCTAGGCCCATGATGTTATGGACCTCGGTGGCAGAGAGGAGTACCACGCCAAGGTTGGGCCCTGTAGCGTGGTTACAAGAGCTTTGCACATTAATCCCTCCTATGCACCGTGTAACATCATCCGAGCTTTGAGTGCCACGACATGGTCAAAGGGATCGGAGTTCCCGTCGTACTTGTCGAATTGGGGGGCTCATCATCCAGCAGGGGGTATCTCGTCTACCATGTCCTGGACAAAGGGTGGTTCCTTAGTGATAAGCGCGGTGGCTTGCAAAGGTTGGTCTACGGCAAGAGTCAAGCTCTTGTGGGTTTAGGTGCATTCCAACTCTTCCAAACGTTGTCGGAGCTCTTTGATCTCGGCATCTCTGTTGTTCGGGGTCACAGCATGTATGGCCTCCCTCTTGGGTCGTGTAGGGTGATCCTTGACTGACCTTAGCTCGGCAGCATCCTTTTGCCGAGCCTTTCTTTGGCGGGGATGCGCGCTGACTGGCGTGTCTGGCTATGGTGGTCCTGTCCACTGGAGCGGGTAGTAGAGGTGGGCCTTCGAGTCGTGCCCTGCATCATACGCTTAGACCGCTCTCCCCTCACATCTGACCGATGCGCTTTGGGGTCCACGGTTCGAGGATCGTTCTTCTTACGCGCCGAGGCATGAGGAGGGATGACCCATTTGGGTGGCACAACAGACCCCAATGTCTGCATGAACTCGAAGATCTTATCGACCTTCTCTTGCATGGCTTGGAATTGCGCTAGATCTACTGCGGCCGAAGGCTGCGGGGCTTCTTGATGTGTGGAGTCGCGGTGTTGGTTCTCTCGAGACGGGGAATGGTCTACTAATTGTTTGGACTGGTTCTTAGGTATCTTCATCGGTTTGAAAGCTGCGCGGTGAGAAATTTTTCGGGAGAGCTTTCTGTAAGTTCCCATAGACGGCACTAATCTGATGCTACTCAATCTGAGGTGGTGCACGAATTGAGGAGAGCAATCAGATAGTCCTTGCTGACTGGGCGGGGCCGAGCTACACGGACGAGGACACGCTTTAAGACCTGTGATCAAGAAAGAAGTCAAAGGCCCAAGGAATTATCCCTGGGTAAGTACTCTGACGCTCAAGTCAGTAGGAGGTGGTGGATGGTCGGGCCGAGCTATAAGGGTGCTGGTCCGAGCTAAATAGCAGTATGGTTGTCAGAAGTTGGGGTCCCTTACTTCGAGCATGGAGTACCTTTTTGTAGCCGGAGTGTCCGTATCCTAGTCGGAGTAGGGTTCCAGGGTAATCCAGATAGAGTTCCCTACCGAGGTTATAGGGGGTAGAGTCCTACTCCTCGACGGAGTTGTCTTCCCATCCTTATCCGCTAGGCGAGCTTATCCGTGTGGCGCGTAACTGATATGGTCGGCGGGAGATTACAGTAGAATCGTAGCTTGGCCGGACTATGCTGACGTGGCCGAGTTGTGACAGGTGGTGTGGGCCTCTAGGCCAGCTCAGCCATATCCCCATCAGGTCCCATTAACGGGACAGAACGAAAGGCTATCTAAATTAGTAATTAAGATTATTCTACTTAACCTACTTGCTTTGTCTCTTGTCTGTTCCTCTTCAGTCTCTTCTCCCTTTTCTTTCCCATTTGAATTTGAAGCTAAAGGTCCCCTTTTTGATTTTATACAAAAGTCCAAGGATTGCAGAGGATTTAACTACTAGTGGTCTCTTTCGATCAATTCATGCGATTGTAAGAGCTCGGTTGATTGAAGAGAAAGATTCTGGTTTCATGAAAAATATTGATTGTTCTTTCCAGTATGTATCTTTACATCATTGATGCCAAAGTCAATAAACTAAACCAAGAGTTCGTCAACAAGAGATTCTATTCACTCAACTTCAGGGGATAGCTCTATACTTCTATCTGTCTCATTGTCTTCAAATCGATTCTTGCTATTTCTCCATCTTTATTCTTGTGTTCTTGTTTTTCTACTCGTGGAGACAACTAGGGATTCTTTTTGCAGAATAGTTTGGGCCCTTAATTTAATTATTTTGCTGGTGGAGGGAGGGTGGAGCCTCTTCTTTAATGTCGTGTTGGAAATCGTAAGGTTTTTTGAGTTGATAAATTTTTGGAGCCGAAGAAGATGATTGGCACTTATCTAAAATGCTAGATCATATAAATGGTCAAGTGTTTGGTCCATTTTGATTCCCACATAGACATAATGAAATCTTGTTTGACATTGTGTCAACCAAGGTGGATTAACAGAAACTTGATGATAACTAAAGATTTATAGAACACGGAAGCTAGGGTTTTGATTTGCACTGGTTCGAGCAGCAAGGCATACAACCATACTAGGGAGGAGTGAGAGATTTCCACTATGATATGAAAAAGATATGATATCCAAAAAACAACTGGCCAATAAATTAGAATCATAAACGTGGTAGCGAATCAGGTATCATTTGTCAAAATTCATGGGTGGATTTTGATTGGTCAGAACTTTCTCCATATCATATTTTTCCCATATTTTGCAGGTGGAGGGAGGGTGGAGCCTCATCTTTAATGTCGTGTTGAAAATTGTAAGGTGTTTTGAGTTGATAAATTTCTGGAGATGAAGAAGATGATAAACACTTATCTAAAATTCTAAAGATTGTTTGGTATAGATGGCGTTTATAAGATAAATGTTTTGTACGATTTTGTCTTGAAAAATGAGACAAAATCTGTTTTAAATGCTTTGTATGATTTTTTTACACCTCAGCGCCAATAGGCACCACTAGACGCCATTAGGCACCATATAAGCCAAACAGTGAAAAATCAGTTTTGAAAATGAAAAACGTCAAATTGGTGTTTTTTAATAAACGGTTCACATGATTTTCGAGAGTGTCATTTATTAGATAAATGGATCAACCAAAAAAAAATAGGCATTTTTCTGTTAAATGCATCTCCAATGCTGAAGTGGCACCGTTTCTTCGAAAAACTACATCGATATCAAACACCATCCTAGATCATGGAATTTAGTGCTAACATCCATTATTTTTTCTTTATAAATGGTCAAGTATTTGGTCCATTTTGATTCCCACATAATGGAATCTTGTTTGACTTTGTGTCGACCAAGGTGGATTAACAAAAATTTGATGATAACTAAAGATTTATACAACAGGGAAGCTAGGGTTTTGATTTGCAATGGTTCGAGCAGCAAGGCATACAACCATACTAGGGAGGAGTGAGAGATTTCCACTATGATATGAAAAAGATATGATATCCGAAAAACAACTGATCAATAAATTAGAATCATAAACGTGGTAGTGAATCAGGTATCATTTATCAAAATTCATGGGTGGATTTTGGTTGGTCAGAACTCTCTCCATATCATATCTTTCCCGTATTTTGTAGGTGGAGGGAGGGTGGATCCTCATCTTTAATGTCATGTTGAAAATTGTAAGGTGTTTTGAGTTGATAAATTTTTGGAGATGAAGAAGATGATAGACACTTATCTAAAATTCTAAAGATTGTTTGGTATAGATGGCGTTTATAGGATAAATGTTTTGTACGATTTTGTCTTGAAAAATGAGACAAAATCTGTTTTAAATGCTTTGTATGATTTTTTACACCTCAGCACCAATAGGCGCCACTAGACGCCATTAGGCACCATATAAGCCAAACAGTGAAAAATCGGTTTTGAAAATGAAAAACTTCAAAATTGATGTTTTTTAATAAACGGTTCACATGATTTTCGAGAGAGTCATTTATCAGATAAATGGCTCAACCAAACAAAAAAATTAGGCATTTTTCTGTTAAATGCATCTCCAATGCTGAAGTGGCACCGTTTCTTCCAAAAACTACATCGATACCAAACACCATCCTAGATCATGGAATTTAGTGCTAACATCCATTATTTTTTTCTGTATAAATGGTCAAGTATTTGGTCCATTTTGATTCCCACATAATGGAATCTTGTTTGACTTTGTGTCAACCAAGGTGGATTAACAGAAATTTGATGATAACTAAAGATTTATACAACAGGGAAGCTAGGGTTTTGATTTGCAATGGTTTGAGCAGCAAGGCATACAACCATACGAGGGACGAGTGAGAGATTTCGACTATGATATGAAAAAGATATGATATCCGAAAAACAACTGACCAATAAACTAGAATCATAAATGTGGTAGCGAATCAGGTATCATTTATCAAAATTCATGGGTGGGTTTTGATTGGTCAAGACTCTTTCTATATCATATCTTTCCCGTATCATAGATTTTCCCATTTATTTCTAACTAGTTTTTTTGGATCACGACTAATGAAACGTTAAAGTGAGGTCGGATTTCCTACACTTTGGTGTAGCCGTGTAGGCCGGGGTACACTTTTAATGACAGTGCTGCACGTCAGCATCCAACATGCATCCCAATTTCTAGGAGTGTCAATTGGACCGGATTTTGTCCAATCCGATCCAGTCCAATGTGAGTATTATAAATGGACTTGGTCCAATCCAATCCAATGAATGTTTTGGACTAATTTGGATTGGTCCAATTCAATGTCTGGACCGTCTAATAATCTATTTAAATTTATTTTGATTTAGATTGGTTTCAACCCAAAGCCGATCCATTGACACATATATTCTTATCTTATATCAATAGACCAGATATTGGCTTAATCCAACCCAATCCAATATAAATTTGTTATAGACGGACCAGGTCCAATCCAATCTAATAAATATTTTGGACTGGATTGGTTCAATCCATCCAAACTGATTTTGGACTGGACGGGGTTCAATCCAAAACCAGTCCATTGACACCCTTACCAATTTCCATGCGTGGGAATTATGAAACGACAAATTTGGCTCCGTTAATTCTTCATATTTTATTTTATTTTTTAAATTTAATAAATAACAAAAACAAATTGACCGCTAATTCGAGAGATAGGAGAGGGTAAACACAATAGTAAAAAGGATTGTAGATCAAATTCTGGCCCTTTCTTCTTCAGCCGGGGGTGGATGCCATTAACAAAAGATTTTTTCTTCATCGAGAAGAGGAGATTTGCAACTGATAGATGCATAACCAGCATCGTTTTACAACGACTCACCTTCCCCGAAACCAATATTCTAGTGGTGAGGACAGCCCTCTGAAATTATAAACCCACAACAAGGAACGAAGAAGATTTTAATAGTGAATGCTGAACATTACTCAGCTATTAGCACTTAAACATAAACATTTCTAACGATAAGAAAAAACATATATAATCATTTCTTTTAATTGCAAAAAGTTATTATTTGAACATTTCAACAAATAGTTACGCAGGATAGGATGGACACACAGAAGCATTAAATCTTCGATTGATAGAAGAACAAAAATTTAAGATTTGGAGTTCGAGAATAACATTTCTGACAACATGGTGTTCCTCTTCATGAACATCACCCAACATCGTGAAAACACACTAACTGCAACCTCAGCCTTACCCATGTCCATGGCAATAGCACCAAAGATGGCTTAGTAAACACCACAAAGGACCGATGCAGGGTAGAGTCTGTCTTACTTTAAATTCTCACCTACACCATTTTCTCCCACCCAGCTCTAACCCCAACTCGTCAGATGTAGCAAGGAGATGCTGAAGTTTGAATGATGTTGATACATAAAATGGCTAAAGCTCTCTAGTTTTATCCAGATATGAGGAGTGGGTCATGGCGGGAAGAGGTTCAATGTTCTTAAACTAATATTTGGGGGGAAAAGGAAAACCAAAACAAATTAGATGAGCCTCCTGAGGAAAAAACAAAGATCGAGAGATACATATTTAAAAGTTTGGTTTAGGGTTTTGATAATCAAGAGAACTCTTAAGTTATAAACTGGAAGACATTTTTCAAACAGTCAAACCTGAGGAAGGGTATACAATCAGAAGGCGGTGAAAAGAAGAAATGTGAAATAGTTAGAAAATGGATTTATCTTCAAATGGCTTTGGCCCCTGGATGAAGATTGAAGAGAAAATTTTTCTTGTCAATGATTTCTGCCATGGAGAAGAAAGGGCTAACGAGTTTGGTTTGCAATGGACTGTCTCTTGTCTCTCAAATGGAGAGCAATCAAACTTTCTTTTCTTTACTTTTTCTATTATTTTTAAATTTGAAAATATAAAATCTATATATATATATATATATATATATATATATATATATATTAAAATTGGTCTGTCCACATCACCATACCTCTCCTTGCTTCAAACCCCCCTTCCTAGTTTTCTGTTTTTTTGAATTTTTTATTTTATTAATTCCACATAATTACCCATTAAACCAATAGGGAAATCACATATGCTTAACCAATAAGGATTTGCTTTTCTAAATCCTATTGTCTCTAATTCCAATTTATCTCCTAAATTATCTTTAACTCCTATTTATCTCTAATTTAGTAGGGAGATTCTCTCCTAAACTATCTCTAATTCCTATTTATCCTCTCCTCCACTTTTTATCTATATCTATCTAAAGAAAGTTTCAATTAAAAAAAAATCAGAACTATTTAAATGTTATAACGAAATTATATACTAAATTTAAAATATTTATTCAAAACACAAAAATTAATAGATTTAATAATATTCATATTATTAATAATTCAATATTTTTACAAAATTAATCATGAAATTATGTAGTAACTATATAAATTATAATTTTATGAATTATTCAATTTAAATGTATTTCAAATATAAAATTTTAAAATTAAAATAAAACATTATTTAAATATTTCAATAACTAAACATTATTGAAACAATGAAAATTTTTAAATATTTTACATGTTATTTAAAGATTTAAATAACAAAATATTTAACATGGCAACATTTTAAATAGTTAAAATAATGAAATTATGTAATAAATTTAAAAAATATTAAAAGTAGAAAAATTGTTATAATAGAATTCATAATATTCATATTAATAATAATTTAATATTTTACAAAATTAATAACGAATTATGTAATAATAGTGCAATTATAATTTTATGGATTATTAAATTCAATAAATAATTAATATTTTAAGAATTTAAATAACAATATTATTTCAATAACTAAATAATATTGTAAATAACTAATTTCACTTATATCAATTAATAATTATAGAAAATAACTATCAATAAAATTATATTTATTAGTAATAATTTTACAATAATAGTGTATATTCATTATATATTTATATATACTATAATTAATATTTATTTTATTTTTAGTAATTATTTATTGTTTTTATAAATATGCTTTCAATAATTATTTATAAATCTATTTTTATTTTTTATTTAATAGAAAATCATCAATAATTATTGGAGATTAAACAACTATTTAACTTTTGAAAATTAATTTATCGCATTTATTTTATTTTTGTTATAAATTTATTTTTAGTAATTATATATTTTTATAATTTATAGATTAATACTTATTAGAGATTAAACTATTATTTGGGATTACACTATTTATTGACTAATTTAGTATATTTTTAGTATTTATTATATTTTTGTAATTATTGTATTTTATTATATATCTATTATATTTTCATTACAAACTTATTTTTAATGAATATGTAAGTTTGCTATTAATTTTCAATAATTATTGAAGTAAAATATTGTTATTTATTAGAGATTAGACTATAAATTTAGTTGAAATTAGGAGTCTTCAATGATTAGTTCAGCTCAGTTGCAAGCTATTTTGCCAACCAAATCAATCTGATCAAGTCTGCATTTTGTCACTCGAAACTGATTGACCATTAGTGAAAACCCACCAACTCAGGCTGTATCAATTTGAGTCTATTTTCGGTTTAGTTTGTTTGTTCAAAAGATTTAAATTTAAAAATTTACTTTAAATTTCATAAATTACAATGATATTATTAAAAAATAAATTACAAAAATTAAATCTATGATATAAAATATTTTAGACTAAGAAATATGGGAATTTTCCTACTTTCCCGTTTTAAAAATTAAATTTAAAATATAAAATATTAATATATATTTATTAAACCAAAGCCGATCTGAAATACTAGAAAACCGACCAACTCGGGTTAAGTTTGATCGGATTGTTTATTGTTCGGGTCATGGCTGAGGTGGCCTTAGGAGACATGTGGTCACCTAGTCATCGCCCAGTCACCTCGGCCTTGTCGACACATCCCAACCAACTCCGCAGCATACACCGACTCCGCGGCCCCGAACGTGCTACACTATTACCGTAGCCCCCCATTTTATCCTCCCAGCCACATCAACCACACGTCACGCGGATAAGCACAACTATAGATAGGAGGAGGGAGGAGGACAACTCCGCTAGGGAATAGGACTCTATCCCAAAGACCTTGGCGGTTAACCTCGTCCCAGCAACCCCAGAAACCTAATCTGACCAAGACACGAACCTTCGGCTATAAAGAGGTATTCCCGCTCAAGGTAAGGGATTCCAACTTCTAGCACCCATACTCTTACTCTACACGGACCAGCACTCTCATTGCTCGGCCCGACCATCCACCACCTGCTTCTGACTTGAGCGTTGGAGTGCCTACTCAGGGATAACTCCTCGGGCCTCTGACTTCCCTTTCTTGATCACAGGTCTTGAAACGCAGCCTCGTCCTTCCACCTCGGTTCAGCCCTGTTGGCAAGGATTATCTGACTACAACCTTGGTTCGTGCACCACCTCAAATCGAGCAACATCATTTATTAAAAAGTTAAAATATAAAACAATTATATACTCTTATGTATTTCTATTTTTTAACTATCGCTTAACAAAGCCCGTGCACCGCACGGGCCCCTGTCACCATGCCTCTCCTTGCCCCATTATCCCCACCCTGTATTCTCTTTGATTTCTCTCCTCTCCCCTTCCCACCACTCCCATTAAGCCATGTCACCCAACTAACTAAAAATATTCCTATAATCTCTCTCCTAAGGTATCTCATTTAAACCAATAGAAAAGTATCATGTTGCCTCACTCCCTGATCAATTCTTAAAATGCATCTCCCTAATCTATATCCACTATCCCTCATTTAAAATATTCATATTAATTAATAAATAGTTAAATACGGTTAATATTTAATCCCATCCATATTCAATGAGTATTAAATAGTGTTATTACCAAAAGTTAATAAATATAGTTAGTAAATTACCAAAAATTAAATATTCTTATTAGTATGGATAGTAAATTACCAAAAATTAATAAATATTTTTATTAATTAACACATTAACAACATTTTATAGAAAATGAAAACTCTTTAACTAATTTCTATAAAATTGAGAATTATATTTAACAATTATCAAAAAGTATAAAATTTTAGTTATTGTTATTATTATAATTAATAACCAAATACAAACTGGGGAACAAAATATTATAATGTTAGAAAATGAAATTATTAATTAATTTATATTAAAAAATCAAAGATAAATTAGTGTAATTTTATTAGTAAACTACCAAATAAAAATATATATTTAATAACAATTTAAAAAAATTTCAATAAATCCCCATAGTTACACAAATGTAATAAGTTTTTAAAAAATTTTCATAAAATAACATTTTTGAAATTAAAAGATATAAAGTATTTGAAAGTTTATTTAAAATGCATTAAATAATTATTGGAAATTATTAGAATATTTTGTAAATTTTAGGAAAATTTATTACATTTGATAGATTTTGGAAAACTATTGAAAAATTATGTAATTTTCATTGCAAATTATTGAAAATTAATAAAGATAAATGACTATGGGAAATGGAAAAATATAATTTGAACAAATAATTACACAAATTATTAAGATAAATTAGTGTAATATTGGAAAATGGAAATTATCGCTTAGTTTATATTAGAAATTATAAGATAAATTAGTATAATTCTGTAAGTAAACCATTTAAAAATAAAATAAATTATTTAATAAAAATTTAAATAAATTTGATTAAATTTTCAAAATTACACAAGTACAATAAAATTTTCAAACTTTTCATAAAATAACATTTTTGAATATCAAAGACAATTTAGTGTACTTTTAGACATTTACCATGTGGTTGATACCCAATATATCCTTTTGATCATTTCTAATATCAAATAATTGAATATTGGGTTGACAGGGATAGTGTTTTCAAAACTAGATCAAACCAGATGGTTAGACCGGGAAAATTGGGAACCAGACACCGTTGAACCTTAAAACTATTTTTTGTCCAAAAATCGTTTATTTGGTTAGTGAATCGTTGACCTAGGCAGTCGAACCGTCAACCCGGACAAAAGTTTTTGTTCTTTTTTTATTTTTCTATTTTTTTTGTCAGAGCGGGTCATCTGTTCAGAGCGAACAGTCGGACCGTTTGACCCCATAACGGTTCCCTATTCAGTCCAATTTTAAAAACCTTGGATGGGGAGTGGGTGCGTTGGCCTTGAGCTTCGCTTGGTGTGTGACATGGTCTGGCCCAAGGCCTGGCCCATGGACCAGCTCGATCCACGGCATGGCACGGGCTCGGGCCATGTCAAACTGACCTCCCAAGGAGGGAGGCACAGCCCGAGACGCCTTGTGGGCTAGCACGACACGATTTGCACTTTGGACAGGCCACATGTGGGTCATGTCGTGTCGACCCAGCATGACCCAATTTACACCTCTACTTGAACCCGCCCAATATTGGAGATGAGACAAGGAAATTCAAGGATTCTCCATCCTTGATGAGGAGTGGGGTGCCTTGCCCCTGAACTCGCCCGACATTAAGGAGTGGTTACCATGCCTTGAACCCTTGTGACATTAGGGACGGGGCAAGGATAGTGTAGAGTGTGTTGACTATGGGGTAGGGAAAGGGATGGGGTGCCCTGCCCTGAATCCACCCCGTTGTCATTCCTATATAATTGTTAATTATTAGTAGAATTAATAAAAATGTTAGCTTTTATATTTTTTTTATTTATTTAAAGTTAATCAAATTTCATTAAAAATAATAAAAGGAATAAAATTTATTAAAATTACTACAAATTATTAATAAATCTAAATTTATTAAAAAATATTTGTTCATATTCAATTAACAATAATTACTTTTTATAAATCAACATTAAATGAATAATAAAATTATTAAGGCCCCATTTGGTTCATGGGAATAGGGGTTTGGAATCGGAATTGGAATGGGCTATTCCGATTCCAACTGTTTGGTTGGGCGGAATCGGAATTTCATTCCCCCATTTGAGGGAATGGCAATTCCCTGCCCCTCCCTTGGGAACGAAATCCCATTTATGCTGACTTTAATTCCCATTCCCATTTCTGTCAGAACTAAACTGACTATGAGAATGGACCATTCCAATTCCAATTCTGATTACAAATCATACAGACCCTAAATCTTTCAGATTTTCCCGATGCATGGGTTCCTGCTAGTATAAAGAATTAATAGGGCCAAATTCACCATTTCATAATCTCTTGCACATGAGAACAAGGCTGTCGTGCAGTAATGTGATTGGAATTGCACACTTGCATACTCCAAAACAAGTGCAGGAGATCTGAGCTCCGTTAAAGTGAGGCTAACTTGAACACGTGTCAACCACTCTGAATTCCTGCCAAGAGTGGGCAGCCAATGTAAACATAAATCTCGCTCTCCACCTGATCCTGAATTGATGCATGGAAAAGCTCTGATGCAAAATTTGTCCTTTTCATCTCATTTGCGTTCACCTATAGCATCCCACAAACTGATGCAAAATTTGCATCACTTTCCTCCCACCTCAATTCTCTCATATAAAATGGGGGCTACATCATTTTTCTTCATGCCACACTTTCAAACAAATAATCCTTCTAAAGCAAAATAAATTAGAATTCACACTCAACCTATTTGGACTCTAATGATGCACGATCTAAAAGCTCCTAGCTGGAAGGATGCCTGGACATTGTTTGCGTGGTGAGATGGATCAAACTACAAAACAGAAATCAGAGAGACTGGGTGGATGAGCCAATGAGGTCATTCCGATGCTTAAGTTAGTATTATTGCTGTAGTTGCGAGCTAAAAGCTTGAATACTAGAGAGCTTGAATGTAAATGATTGCGCGTACCTATGCCCTGGAGGGGTTGATGCCCTTTTATAGTTAAGCTGCCATGGGTCTCATGAAACGATTCCGGGATCTTCGGCCTGAGTAGATGAGATCCGTTTCCGCTTTAGAAGGGGAGTAACATACCGGTCATGAAGTCTATTGTTACCGCCCGATCCGGGCGTGGAGAGGATAAGGCTTGCCGTTACGCGGTGTGATCCCAAGAGATTCGGAGTCCGCGAACTGGCTTTGATGCTGAGGTGACTCTATGCCAAGGTGGCTTTATGCTGAGGTGCCCGAACACCCGAGCTCCCAAAGCTGCTGACTATGCTCCTCTTGCCGAGTTGTCATCCTACTGGCAGATCGCGTCCACGTGACCTTTACTTAATAGGTCATGCGAAATTACCCCTTTGGTTGGACTTGTTTATGACGAGCTTAGGTGGATTTGGCACAATGTCTAGGTGGTACAGAGGGCGAACCTTTGGTTGGACTTGTTCAACCATTTGGCTCGACCAAGAAGTGACCCAGATCGCGTATCAGGTACGCACAGACGTCAAGCCGATTATAAACTCCGCGAATGTCAAAATGCACACTAAACTGATTTCAACCTTGGGAAGCGTGCAACCGATTTTCCTAGGATCCATTGAATCGCGCAGCTCTCGACTGTTGATCCCCGAACGTAGTGGCTATAAATAGGGGCTGAAGGGCCCATTTTCTTTGCCACAAACCGCGAGTCTAAAGTCCTTGAGGTCACGTTCAAGTCTCCCAGCTCGGTGTCAGCTATTCCCGAGTCCAAGGTTGTCTTGCTTTCTTTGGTCTTCTTTGGTGAGTTCATCTTCCTTTGTTTTCGATTCCATTGTCCAATCCTTTAGCATGTCTAGTCTTATCTTAGATAGCCTTTTAGATGAGAGTGGTGAATCCGCTAAGGCTGAGGTGGGTACCTTGGCACAGACTGCGGAGCCTCATCCTACCGAAGTGGGCACTTCGGCATAGGATGTGGACTCCAGCCTGTCCGAGGCGGACTCACCTTGGCAAGAGCAAGAGGCCTCTGGCAAGTCGGCCTCCACCTCACACCAAGGTCGCTTGCCAGACAGCTTTGGTCCGTCTACAATGACAACGGACAAGCTCTTGTCTTTAGTATCTCGGTATAGACCCCCTAATAACTTAGTATACAGTATTCCCTTAGGCAACTTTCCTTGGGATTATGGTCATGACGAGATCGTGGTCTTCGAGGAGCAGCTCGTAGCTGGGTTGCATCTTCCACTCCACCCCTTTATAGTCAAACTCGTTAAGTTTTTTGATATCGCCATAGACCGGCTACATCCGAACTCCATCCACAACATCGTAGGTACCATTTCCCTTTTCAACGATTATAACCGACCTCTAGACCTCAACATCTTTTCTTCAATCCTCTCTATTAAGAAAAACTCGGCCTATGTTCTACCCGAGCACAGGCGAAGCTATTACATGTCTCCTCGCCTCGGGTACAAGCTATTGCACGAGCTCCCAAACAAAGTCCCGGCCTGGAAGAGGCGTTATTTCGTGGTCCGTAACATTGAGGGTTGGCCATTCCCGACTCATTGGAGGGCCGCCATACAGGACCCCGGTGCCAGATTGGACCCAAAGACATGGGAGGAGTCTGATCTTGGGCGAAGCTCGGACTGAAGTTCAAGAACTTCGTGATTGAGGAGAAGCTCGTACAAGCCGGGCTAAGTCCTCCTAGTAGGTTGCAATCACAACTGCTATACTTATTTCCTTGTCTTGTTTCATATTGATCGTGTACTTACTCTGTTTTCTACCTTTTGTAGTTTCTATGGCTGACATCCCCACCGACGAGCTCTTCGGGAGCATGCAGAAGGGGAAGAAGAAGAAGAGGGCCTCCAAGAAGGCTCGCCTCCACACCGAGACCACCACCTCCGACATTGGCGCCTCCGTCCTCGAGCACCCACCAGTCGCCAAACAGCCTCCTATGATCGCTTGGTTGAGGAGGACCAAGGCAATGCTACCCCATCCCGCGTGCCCGAGAAGACCACATCTTCCGAGCCCTAGCACGTGCAGGCAACCGCCACTCTGTTGAGTAGCGACACTTCTGCTCGGAGCATTTTGACTCCAAAGTTTGGTCTCCTCAAAAGCAAGGACACGATATTTGCCAAGGAGGTCGCTCATTGGGCTGACTTACTGGTCGCTCAACTTGTGGCTAGAGCGGTTACACACTGCATGGTGGTAGGTATTCAATCTTCAGTGTAAATTATCTTTAGATTTTTCTCCATACTTAGATTTTGGTTCTTCTTTTGGTAGGTGAACTCCTCGATCCATGCCCTGGCCAACCAGTCCGAGGTGAACTTGAAGTGAGCTCTCGAAGCCGAGGAATCTTCCCAAAGTGCCATTCTGAGCTCAACTTAGGTTGCAACGAGATCAACCAACTGAAGAACGATGTGCGAGCCAAGAAGGAACTATTGACTATGCTGATAGCGGAGAAGAAGGAGCTAGAGGAGCGCGAGGTGAC
Source organism: Nelumbo nucifera (assembly GCF_055504915.1). Classification (NCBI taxonomy): domain Eukaryota; kingdom Viridiplantae; phylum Streptophyta; class Magnoliopsida; order Proteales; family Nelumbonaceae; genus Nelumbo; species Nelumbo nucifera. The sequence continues at coordinate 58,466,952 of NC_142654.1, forward strand.
TCTGAAGAGGGAGAATGAGAACCTCGAGGCGCTGGTGAAGGAGTGGACTGAAATCCTACTCCAGGTGATGGAGGATGCCAAGGTCAAGGCCGTCGAGTACAAGTCTTCGACGGAATATCGCGAGAAGTTGGTCGAGGCTAGGATAGCGGGCTACCCGACGTGAATTTCCCCACCTCGACCTCAGTGCCATCACAACATCCAAAATCAACAAGGAGATGGCCGTCGAAGCCGCTAAGGACCCAAACTCCGAGGAGGAGAGCGATGAGACAGCGGGAGAGGGAAAGGGAGCTAATGCCGCCGAAGACCATATGGAGACAGATCTGCCCGCTGACGCCTTTGCTGATGAGGAGCCTTGAACTGACCGATGTGCTTTATCAATGGAATACAACTATTTTGCAAAACTCCTTGTGTGCAAAAAATTTTTCTAGGTATAGATTACTCCCGAACTGGCAAGCTAAACCAAATAGGAGCAAAATTTTTCTAAGTGTAGATTACTCCCGAGCTGGCGAGCTCGTCTCGAATAGGAATAATCTAATTGACATTGTACGTAGGGGTGAACAGACACTGTAGGGTACATGCCCGACCTGTCTGTGCCCGGGCTACTTTGCCTTGCCCATGCCAAAGCGGTTGGGTTTTAATGAGCCCGTGCCGAAGAGGCAACCGAGTCTTAGACTGCTTATGCCGAAGAGGCGACTAGGACTTCTCTGCCCATGTCGGAGAGGCGACTGGGTCTTATATCATGCCGAGGTCTCTTGTCAGCTCGGCACCATAGCCCTTAGGCTTCGAGGAGTGACTTAAGGTCCTCTCTCTAGTTCATGTCTTTAGGATCAGCTCGGTGATCCTATGGACTTAGTCATTTCTGTTTGCGTTGAGGTTTATAGATAGTATCTCCTTAGGTTGTCAACATTCCAAGCTTGAGGTACTTGTTTCCCTTCCATGGTCTTGAGATCATCGGTTCCTTCTCCGAACACCTGTCTCACTCGGTAAAGACCTTACGAATTCAGATTGAGCTTACCCCCACTGGGCCCAGGTACCATTACCTTACGGAGGACCAGGTCGCTGACTCGAAATACTCGCTTCCTGACCTGGGTGTTATAATACCGAGCTATTCGCTACTGGTAAGCTGCAGTTCGAATGTGGTCCAGATTGCGTACCTCCTCAACGAGGTACAAGTTAGTTCGGAGCTCGTCTTCGTTTGCCTCTTCGTTGTAAGCTTCGAGCCGTAACGTTGTACTTCAATCTCTGTCGGGATCACGGATTCTATCCTGTATGTGAGGTTGAAGGGTGTCTCACCGGTCGCGGTCTTGATGGTAGTCCGGTAGGCCCAAAGTACACTAGGTAGCTCGTCCACCCACAACCCTTTAGCTCGCACGAGGCAAGCTTTTAGTCCACGGAGGATAGCCCTGTTTGTCACTTCGGCCTGTCCGTTTGCTTGTGGATGCGCTACCGAAGTGAAATTTTGTTGAATCCCCATCTCGGTGCACCAGTTCTGGAATTTGATGTCCTCGAATTGCTTACCGATTATCTGAAATCAAGACTTTGGGCAGTTTGAAACGGCACACGATGCTTTTCCAGAAGAAATTTTGCACATTCCGGGCTGTAATGCTTACCAATGATTCGGCTTCCACCCACTTCGTGAAGTAGTCCACTGCCACGACCAAGAACTTCCTCTGCTTGGTTGCTGGCGGAAATGGACCAAGGTTGTCAATTCCCCACTATGCAAAGGGCCACGGGATAGTGAGATAATTCAAATCGGCAGCAGGTTAATGGAGGATGTTGGCATGACTCTGACATCTATCGCATTTCTTGACAAGCTCGAGTGCGTCTACCTTCATAGTGGGCCAATAGTAGCTTTGCCTTAATGCTTTTTGGGCAAGGGCTCTGCCCCCCAAGTGTCCTCTGCATAATCCTTCATGGATATCGTGAAGTACGAACTCAGCTTCTGAGGGTCGCAGGCAACGTAGGTAGGGGAGCGTGAAGGATCTCCTATACAACCGTCTGTCTACGAGGACATACCGGGCTGATTGACGCTCTACCCTCCGAGTTGCATTGGGTTCTGCAGGTAGGGTCCCGTGGAGCAGATAATCAATGAGTGGGTCAATCCAGCTCGGTTCCGTTTGCAACATGGGAGCGACCTCTTTTGGCCCCCGAGAATGCTGGGCCGAGGCAGGTCCTCTATGTACACAGTTCACATGGTGTTGTCGTTGGTACTTGCTAGTCATGACAAGGTGTCGGCCTTACCATTCTTGGACCTCAGAATCTGCCTGATGAAACCAAGAGTTGAAACTCGGTAGGATTTTCAAGACTTTGACTAAGTAGGCTGCCATAGTTAAGTCACATGCTCCGTAGTCACCATTGACTTGGGTTAACTACTAGCCGTGTGTCGTTGCACACGATGAGATGTTTTGTACCCATTTCCTTCGCTAAGTTTAGCTTGGCAATTAGTGCTTCATACTCTACCTCATTGTTCGATGCCTCGAATCCGAACTAGAGAGCGTACTCCAACTTCACCTCGCTCGGGTTGTACAATATCAGTCCAACACCGCTTCCTCGCTGGTTGGGAGCCGGTGGAGGATTTAGGGCTCCTTGTCCCAAGTCGGTACTGCTTTGACCGAGACTGGTGCCGCGCTGATTGATGCCTCCGACGTGTTAGCAGGCTCAGTCTGTTCAGGGGCCGTTGTGTTGAACGTGCATTCCCCTACAAAGTCCACCAAGAATTTGGCTTTGATTGCTGGTCGTGGCTTGAACCGGATGTTGTACTCACTATGTTCGATGGACCACTTTGCCAATCTCCCCGAAACCTCGGGCTTAAGTAGGATGTGCCTCAGAGGTCTATCGGTAAGGAGATGATGGTATGGGCTTGGAAGTATGGACGCAATTTCCGAGCTGCTACTACTAGCGCGTACACCAACTTCTCGATGTTGGGCTATCTGGTTTCCGCGTCCTACAATACTTTACTTATGTAGTAGACTGGTTGTTGGACCCGACCTACTTCTCTAGTCAGTACCGACTACGAGCTGCTCCTCGAAGACCACGACCTCGTCATGATCATGATCCTTAGGAAAGTTGCCTAAAGGAATACTGTATACTAAGTTATTAGGGAGTTTGTACCGAACTACTAAAGACAAGAGCCTATCCGCTGTCATTGTAGACAGACCGAAGCTGTCCGGCAAGCAACCTAGATGTGAGTTGGAGGCCGACTTGCCAGAGGCCTCTCGCTCTCGCCGAGGTGAGTCCATCTCGGATGGGCTGGAGTCCACATCCTGTGCCAAAGTGCCCACCTCGGCAGGACGAGGCTCCGCGGTTTGTGCCGAGGTACCCACCTCGGCCCCAATGGATTCACCGCTCTCATCTAAAAGGCTATCTAAGCTAAGATTAGACATGCTAAAGGAATGGACAACGGAATCGAAAACATAGGAAGACGAACTCACCAAAGAAGACCGAAGAAAGAAAGATGACCTTAGACTCGGGAATAGCTAACACCAAGTTGGGAAACTTGAACGCGACCTCAAGGACTTCGGATTCGCAGTTTGTGGCAAAGAAAATAGGCCCTTCAGCCCCTACTTATAGCCATTATGTCCAAGGATCAATGGCCGAGATCTACATGATCCAATGGCTCCTAGGAAAACTGTCTACACACTTCCCAAGGTTGAAATCAGTTGAGTGCACATTTTAACGTCTACGCATACCGGATACGCGATCTGGGTCACTTCCTAGTTGAGCCAAAAGGTCGAACAGGTCCAACCAAAGGTCCACCCTCCGTACCACCTAGACATCGTGCCAAATCCACCTGGGCTCGTCATGAACTCCCCGCACCGGGTCAGGACCCCTGGCACAAGGAGTGGGGGGCAATTGATGAAGGGGAATTTGGCATGACCTAGTAAGTAAAGGTCACATGGACGTGATCTGCCAGCAGGATGACAAATCGACAAGAGGAGCCTAGTCAGCAGTTTTGGGAGCTCGGGTGTTCGGGCACCTCGGCATAAAGCCACCTCAGCATAAAGTCACCTCGGCATCTAAGCCAGTTCGAGGTCCAGGAACAGAAGTGACACGTAATCAACTCTAGAAGCTTCTTAGCGGACTCCGAATCTCCAGGGATCACGCCGCGTAACGGTAGGCCTTATCCTCTCCCCGCCCAGATTGGGCAGTAACGATAAATTTCATTGAGCGATACGTTACTCTCCGTCTAAAGCGGAAATGAATCTCATCTACTCAGGCCGATGGTCCCGGAATCGTTTCCTGAGACCCATGGCAGCTCAACTATATAAGGGCATCAACCCCTCCAGGGCCCAGGTACGCGCAATTATTTACATTCAACATCTCTAGCAGTCAAGCTTTTAGCTCGCAACCACAGTAAGAATACTAACTTAAGCATCGGGGCAACCTCACCGGGTCATCCATCCCGGTCTCTCTGATCTCTATTTTGTAGTTTGATCCAACTCACCACGTGAACAACGTCCAGGCACCCTTCCAACTAGGAGCTTTTAGATCACGCATCATTAGACTCTATTCATTTACACTAATGCAAATAAAATTTAGGGAAAATTTCTGATTAGTACCCGATACTTTGGGCCTAGTGCCACTTTGGTCTCCAAACTTTAAAATGCGACAATTCACTACCCGAACTTTCAAAACGTGAAAATCTAGTATCTACCATAAATTAGGTGTTAACCCTCCGTTAAGTGACATTTGAAAAAGACACATATGACCTTCAAGTGTCATTTAATTTTCTTTATCAATCATCTAAACGTTGACAAAAAAATTAACAGCCACAAATCCTTGCCTCTTCCATTTAAAAAGTTGGGGTCACATTTGGATGGTTGACCCCAACTTTCTTAAATAGAAGAGGTAAGGATTTGAAACTGTTAATTTTTGTCAATATTTGGATGATTGACAAAGAAAATTAGATGACATTTGAAGGGCATTTGTGTCTTTTTCAAGTAACACTTAATGGCTGGTTAACAACTAGTTAACGGTAGGTACTGGATTGTCACGTTTTAAAAGTTTGGATACTAAATTATTACATTTTAAAATTTGAAGACTAAAGCAACACTAAACCCAAATTAGAGGGTACTAATCTAGAATTTTCCCTAAAATTTACTGAGACCAATGTACAAAAGATGGGTAGACGGATTCTTAGCATTTGACCAAAATACAAAGGGAGATATAACCAATTCATTAAAAAATGATTTTGATCATCAATATCCAATTATTCTGGGAAGGGAGTCCAAGCTCGAATCTGGTTAGCGTAATTGCTAAGCACACCAATGAACAAGCACATGTTAAGCCACGAGCAGCTTCGGGCTTCAAGGCCGGTGGTGGGTATTGGTGATTTGGTGCTTACTTAGAGAGAAAGAGTGAGAGAGAGATTTGGTGCTTGCTGGTTTGTTCTAACCTTAGATGCGGAATCAAGTCCCACAATCGACACACCTAATAACAAAAAAAAAAAAAAAAAAAAAAAAATTCAAAAATATATATATTTAAGTCTAACTCTATTAAATTGATGTTATAATGAGGGTGAAAATTGTTAAAATATGTTCACATTCTTCTGTTTTTACTATTCCTCTTATGCTATGTTCAGGTTCATAGAACAACAAAATAAAAGCATCCAAAAACAAGCAATAACATTTGAGTTCTCTAATGAAACCTCCAAACGGTGAGGATGGATGAATACTAAGAAATGCTTACATGTTGGTTTTTGTATCCGTACAAATGCACTGCCCATTATAATGTTTTGCCACCACTGTTTGTGTTGGAGGTTAGAAGAAGTTGAAAAAAGAGAATGTGAATGTGAGCATTTTTGTAGTTTTATTCTTATAGCTTAACGTTAGTTTTAATAGAATTGGACTTAAATGTATATTTCTGAATGTTCACGGTAATAAATTGTTACAATTGAAAATTTAAGCCCTCAAGTGTCACTACCCCTAAAGTATAGGTTACCTGTCCTAATTTATCCTTATAAAATTTTGGGATAAGTAGACTGCACTCCACCTTAGAAATCTGAAATTACAGCCCCCTCTTATTCTACTAGTAACCCCCCCACCCCTATAAACCGCATCCGGTCTGTGGATTTGACATTGATCCACTGTCAGGATTCATCCCATTTGTACGGTGGAGTTAAGATTTTTAGGAGTGGACTGAACAGTAAAAACCCCTATAATTTTCAAGCTGATAACTAGCAATCAATGATGGTGTTGTTAATGAAACCACCACAATATAACCACAAATCCAAGAAATCCATAGATTAGAACATATTTAGTCTTTATAGGTAGAGAAAAAATTACATTTTCAAATTTGTTGTTAATTTATATTTCCTCAAATATTTTCATGAAATTTCCATAAATCTACTGATAACACAAAAAAAAATGTGATTTTGAATATAAGAAATGTAAATCAACATAAATTTAAACATTAAAGAAAAAAAAAGAAATCACAAGATATTATAACAAATTAAAAGAATTTACCTATTTTTGCCATATTTTTTCAAAATTTGAAAAATCTTCAAAAAAATTAATGATTCACACTTGTTTCTTGCAAATTTTTGCAAATTTAGCACTCTAGGAATGAAATTTGGAGTTTGAGTCATTTGAGGGTAAAAGAAGGCTTATTTCAGGGAAAAGAAGCTTGCTTTCCCCCTTTTTTCAGTTTTTTGCCGTATCTATTTCATTAATACGCTACTGATACGCCTTGATACACCTCTGATACGGTCTAACACAGGTCTGATATGTATGACAAAAGACGAGATGCCTGATTTTCATGCTTATCCCATATCTGTTTTTCAAAGATACGATGCGATACACCCGATATGCCCCATATCGGGCGTATCTTATCGAAATTCTAAACCTTGGCTAGGATGTGCTGTGATATTGGTGTGAGGAGCATTTTGTGAGGAACAGATCTGGACTCAGAGCAAGACTGGGAGCATCATCCATGTGACCTGATTAAATTCTAAATTATTGACAAATTAAAGGGTCCATTTCCTTTGTAATTGGAATTGAAATCGGAATCAAAATCCCTCTAAATTACAACCAAAATGGTCTATTCCCCTCACCTGTTTGGTTCAAATCAAAATCAAAATCAGTTGAAATGGGATTCTCATTCCCAAGAGAGGGAGAGGGAATGGCCATTCCACGAGAAATGAGAATCAGATTCCAATCCCGTCCATTGGTTGGTTCTAATTCCAATTCCAAACCCTTATTCTTGGAAAACAAATGGACCCAAAGTTTCAACTAGTTATTAATTTTTTTTTATTTTTGCAGCAATTATGAATGTATGGTATATCTTGTTATGGTACTGTAAAGGTGAAAAGATGCGCTACCTTAGAAATCCACAAGCCATAAAAGGGTATTTTCACTTAAAACTCACTTGAGTAGTTAGTGTTTCCTTTAAGCATGCATGGAGCATGGTACCTTTTTCAGTACCATAGATATTACCCTAATGCCAAAGACTCTTGAAACACTTAGAACATATAGCAATAGTGAATTTGTGCCTATAAATTACACTTCCTTAAAATTAAAGAGGGTTGCAGTAGAAGCAAATTTAACTTTTCTTTCTAGAAATTCCAAACTTGAATATGCATTTTTTAGATGACGAAAAAAAAAAAGTCTTGGTAATAAAGTAAAATATCTCTAGTTTTAGACATGAGTACTGATTACAATGTCAACTCCCTCCCCTTAGATAAACACATAGCTAGTACTCTTCTACAGTCATATACCTATGTAAACCCAATCAAATATTGATCTAAAGTTAGCTCATGACCCAAAAGAAAAGTCTGATCCTTTGAATCAAGGACTTGAACTGAAAAGCACATGAATTTGCAGAGAGATTTGCTGCACTATTGGTAACCCTGGGTACTATGCACATAAATGAGACAAAATTAGGAGGAAGCTTGTTGTTGGCATACAACTATGCAAGTGACCGTATCATTCCAATGAGTCTGATGATCTGATCATAGTAGTCAATTGGATTTAATAATCTTGATACAGTTGCCTCCTGAGTGACAGAATTAAGTTATCCTCTCAAGTGTAGACTGGGCAGAATCCATTTGAGAGCTGATGAGGGGTGATTTGGTCCAATCTGATAAACAAAGGACACATGGATGCATGCGACCTATCAGTCAAATAATGACTTAGCATTTCTTACCACCACGACAAACAGGACATCTCGGGTACTTCAGTCGCTTTGGATAGTACCGAAGCCAGGGGACCTCAGTGACTGCATGCGCCAAGGTGATACGTAATGGATTTTAGAAGATCGCCAACTGTCCCCGAGCCTTTCGGGATCATACCGCATAATCGTAGGCCTTATCCTCATTTTGTTCGAATCAGATGGACACGATAAGTCTTATTAGCTAACATGTTGGCCACCTTCCAAAAAGGAACGGACTCCTACCACTCGGTCCAAAGATCCCGGAGAGGCTCCTTGGGGCTCACGACAGCTCAGCTATATAAGGGCGTTAACCCCCATAGCAAAAGGTACGCGTGATTACTTGCTCACTAGCTATTTGCATTCAAGCTTTTAGCTTGCTACCAGAGTACAATACTAACTTAAGCATTGGAGCGACATTGCCGGGTTCTTTGATCCGTCTTCTTGCAGTTTAAGCCAGCTTGCGAAGCGACCAGCATCCAGGTAATCTTCCAGCTAGGAGCTTCTAGATCGCGCACCATCAATTGGCGCCATCTGTGGGAATTACGATCGAGAAGCCAACCTTCCTACTCTACTGTTTCACTCATTCAATGGCTTCCACAAGCAACACCGTGAAGAGTGTTGAGATGATCGTCTCTGGGGGATAGGAGAAGACTACAGCTAGCCAGGAGTCCCCCACGGTCTGCATTGGCCAGTTCACTATTCTCCTCACTGTCTCGGGGGTCCCCACTATCTCAACACAGTAGACTCAAAACCAAATCTAGTCGTTGAATGTTCCCCTGCCCTAGGTAAGCGCTACTTTCTCCATGTCGGAGCCCTCTGTGGTCCCTCCTGGGGTCGGGCACTAGTAGTTCGACGAGCTGGTGCAGAGTGTCTGAACCATGCAATTATAGATGCAACAAATGCATTAGTTCCAACAGTTCCAGTAGTACTACTTCTATCAACAGTACCAGCAACAGTTTCTACCACTACAGCCGAACCAACAACAAAATCAGCACCAAAACCAGTACCAGAACTAGAACTAGAACCGGGCCCATAATCAGTAGTAGCAGAAGCAGGGTGTACATCGATCTCCTCCTCAGAGTGTGGGAAACTCACAGGTTCCAATCCCTCCCCGGGACCAGGCCCCACCTCGGGGTATAGTTGACGGTCAGTGTACACCCCCACCTTCTCAGAGAGGAAACCCTAAAGACAGGCCCAAAGTCAGTCAGCATATGAGGACCAATCAGCAACAACACTCGTAGCCTAAGAATCGCGAGTCACAAGTCAATGACCGCTAGTTCAGAGCACGAGGCACGAACTCACGACAAGACCCCTCGGCTCCCTGTAATAGTCAGCAGCGAGTTCGTGACTGAGAAGATGTCGGAGGTAAAAACCCGCTCCCACCTCGCAACAGTGTTCGGGAGCGAGAACGAACCAAGGTCGAAGTGCCAGACAACTCTGAGGTTAACAGCACCAATGTGAAGGCAGGTAAGAAGTGACAACGTCGTAAGACGCACCAATCATTAGCCAAGAACAGCCCACCATCGAGGAGTAGTCAGCCACTAGAACCAAGCAGGGTGAGGGAGGAAGTGCGCTCAGTAGTTGCACAGAGACGTACGATGGGAGGTTCAACCCTAATGACCACGTTGATGCATTTCAGTCTCAGATGCACCTTCCTGGAGCAGACGAGGTATGCATGTGTGTGGCCTTTCCCACCACTTTCAGAGGATTAGCCAGGTAGTGGTACATGAACATCGCACTAGGTTTGATCAAAAGTTGGGCTCAGTTCGCCGACATGTTCACTGCCCACTTCGTCACTAGTAAGAAGTGCCC